>NW_027499330.1:0-98755 GCF_021521415.1 Bidens hawaiensis
CGAATCAATTCAAATCTTATGGCTCGATTGACGCCCATTTTCAATTTACAAATTGGTGATAATTACTTCACCCATAGAAAGCTTCAAGCTCTCGATGCTTCCTTCCCCGCCTTCCAATAATGAAAGTAGGATGACTATTTCGATCTGAGATCATTGAAAATGGTACTCCACGACGAGATACCATTTCACCACCAGGAGTTTGGGCGAGAATTCATTGTGGTAATCGTCATAGATTGGAATGAAATGCTGAGGATTGGTTAATCGATCCGCGATTACCCAATTGTCCTCATGCCTTTGATATATCTTGGGAATTTGCGTCCCGAAATCCAATGTAATTTATTCCCACTATCATTGGCGAAATTTTTGTCGTTGTGGCGTTCCCAAGGGTTTTCGGTATGTAGCCTTATCTCTTGCACAACTTAAATATTCACCAACATACGTAACCATATCTTTCTCCAACTCGGCCGTTAATAAAATCCTTTCAAATATTCGTATCATCAATAGTTTAATCCGATCCCGGATGTATGGAATATTTCGATCTATGCGCTTCGTCCATGATTACTTCACGAAGGTCATGGAGGGTCGGGATCCAAACCCGATCTTTGAAATAGAGAATTTCGTCCAACGCGCTGCTCGAAATTCTTCTCGTTGCCATAAAGTTCCTCCTTTTCCAATTGTTCCTCTTTCAACGTCTCACGTTGAGCGACTCGAATCAGGTCCGAAAGATTCGACTGGACTATCATCCCCAGTGCTCGCACTCGCAATGGCTTAACCCGATCTTTCCTACTCAAGGCATCGGCTACGACGTTAGCCTTGCCGGGGTGATAACGGATGTCACAGTCATAATCGCTTAACAACTCGACCCCTCTTTCGTTGAATATGAGACTGCGGTCTCTTATCATCTATAAAATTTGTACATTTGCGTTGTAAAAAGGATTATGAGTTGGGTAATGCTAGAAATTCTTCAATAAACCTCTGATAATCTCCGGCTAGTCCTAAAAATTGGCGCATTCCCTATGGCGCCTTGGGTGACTGCCAATTTTAATGGTTTCTATCTTATTTGGATCTATGTGAAATCCTTGTTGCTTTACAACATGACCAAGGAATTATGCCTTCTTTATTCAAAATCACATTTCGAAAACTTCGCGTACAACTCTTCTTGCTTTAACACTTCCACAATTTTCCTTAACCGTCGTTCGTGCTCTTCTTTACGTTGCGAATATATCAAAATATCATTAATGAATTTTATGAAAAATTTGTCAAAATAAAGTTTACAGACTCGGTTCATGAGTTCCATGAATGCTTCCGGCGCATTTGTTAGCCCGAAAGGCATAACTAAAAATTCATATTGGCCGTAGCGAGTCCGAAACACTGTTGTTGCAACGTCCTCCTCTTGGATTTCTCATTTGGTGATAACTATATCTAAGATCGATTTTCTAAAAATTAAATCGCCCCTTGCAGTTGATTAAACAGATCATTCACTTCGAAGAAGTGAGTACCTACTCTTGATCGTCACTTTATTCAATTCTCCCCTAATCAATACATATCCTAACACTTCCGTCCTTCATTTCCCAAATAACACTGGTGCACCCCATGGTGACTAACTAGGGTCGTATAAAACCTTATCCAATAATTCTTTGCATTTCAGTTGGTGTAAGTCGGTAAGATGCTTTAGCAACAGGGCCAGCTTGAGGTATTAAATTGATTCCGAATTTGACATGTCGGGTTGGCGGTAATCCAGGAAGTTCTTCTGGGAAAACTTGTGGAAATTCGCGTACCACCGGATATCTTCTGTATGTTTTCTTTTAAATACTTTGGCAAACGCGTTTGTTAAATACACCACGTCTTCTTGTCGTAAATACTATAACATCTCCAAATGAGATTAGAGTGGTAACATAATACCGTACACTTTTCTCTGTATCTAATCGCTTCATCGTCCGAAAGGAGAGCTTCTAATCATCTTCTTTTCATAATTGATTTCAGCTTCATGTCAAGTCAGCCAGTCCATGTTAACTATTACGTCAAACTTCTTAACTTTACTGGTCGTAGGTCAATAAGGAAAGGTTAAACGTTCAGAATAATAGGACAATTCCGAACAATTTAGTTAACCATTAGGGGTTTACCGTTAGCGATTCTACAGTATAGGGTTCTATAGTTTCACTAATCGGTATCTTTCCAAATGATAGGAGGTTAACAGGAGCTAACTTCTATCGACGACCGTAAAAATATCGCTGAAGTCTATTGATTTAAATCTACAACGTACTTAATACCACTTTTGGATCATGACTTGCTTTATTTGAATTACTCCCAAAAGCACGGCTCCTTGCTTGATCAGAGGTTGATGCTTGTCATGAGGTTCATCTTCTAACAACACCTTGGTTCAACTTTGGGCAATTTCTCTTGAAACGTTCTGTACTGCCACATTCCTAACAAGTACAACTGTTTGGCATAATTTGATTTCTTTGGATGGATTGTTTATTGAAGTTGTTGGGTTTCGGAGTGGTTGTACACGAATGGGTTGGGGTTGTCGGTTCACATGGCTTCACTTGGTTCTACAATTGTGGCATTACGTCCATCTTTACTACACCTGTGGCCTACTATCACTCGACATTCTCTTCCTGCCGATAACCATATTTTCCACATTTAGGGGAGGACCCTTTATGCGGTTCATGTTTTCACACCAGAACTAGTCTTAGTATAATTCTGGGTTGTAGGACTTACCTACTTATTCAAAGGCCTATCTTGCACTATGCCTTTATCACTTCTCTTCTTTAACACCCGACGTCTCACCTAACGTCCTTCCAGTCCGCTTCCCATAGAGTTAAATATATCGATGCTGGCTTGTGACACAACCCTGTCCAAAGGTTTGTATATTTTACCGGATTGACTATACTCCTTATCGATGGAGTTAGTCCCCAATATAGCGCTCACTTCGCTTAGTTTCAGGGGTAATTAGCCATGTTACCAGACATGACAATTCCTTCAAACTATTAGCGTGTTCTAAGTAATCAGCACGCAACATTTCTATTTTTTTTTTATAGCTCAGTTCCCAATCCCTGAACTTAATTACTCGAATAAAAGTGCTCTAGCACAAGAATTTTAAATTCCGACCATGTCCTCTGAGCAATAATTTTCTAACAATAATTTTGTACCATCGTGTTCCATCACGATACAACATAATCTACCAACATATCTGTAGCATATTTCACTACACAATGTTCTAGTCTCTTACCAATATCCTTAACCATTTCGATCTTTTCTATCTACTCGTTAATCTATTCCTCCCTTTACCATCAGTACCCTATTAATAATTTCCTTACCACAAACAACAACATATCCTTCATACCGGATCTAATTCATTACGACTACTATTCATGTTTAGTTTATAACTAATACTTGTAGTCACAATAGTATCTGGTGGGACATTATCACTCTTAGTAATAACACTAAGAATTGAAATATTCATAATCATGTGATTGCTCGACCTATAAGTCTGCGATCACATTTGCACCAACACTAGCAGTGATCTGTGATACGACATTCGGTATCATCACCTGCTATCTTTGAGCAATCCACTGAATCATATCAATCTCCATCATTGGAGTTACTCTTTTTATGTCATTCTGCTGTACTCATCCCGTACGCAGTAATCAATATTATTCTCACCGTTTAACTCGTTACCAGCTCAATCATAACAACAGGTATACATACACACCAAATATTATCATACATATTACACATACCAGTATCTAGTATATATATGTCCTACAAATATGATCTCACATGGACTTAACCTGAAGTCGGTTAACGTTCAAATATGTTTCATAATCCTTGTCACCAACCGACATATAGATCTTTCTCAACAAGGTTAATGTTTAATATATTTGATTTCAATATCCTTCTGCATGTCAGCATAACCGATACATGCTCACCGTGAGCACCTAACGATTACGTACCATGGAGTTATAATATCCGTGTCTATTCGTATTTCCGGTATACGCGGTATACCACCTACGAACGAATAACCAATTATGCTATAATGATTCCAACACCTCTTTGTGTATGGGTAATCATTCTATTCGAGCATACATGGGCGTAGGCATCTAACGGATATAAGGATAACATAGGGAGTTGCAAGGTTCAAGGTAATCGCGCAACATGGGTTGCCTTCAAATATTATTAATTACTATTATGGGAATCTCTATCACTTGCTCAGTCAATGTCCTCAGGCGTTATAGGTTCGTTGAAATCGGTAATTCTCGATCTGGAGGTGGTATGACTCATATGTTTAAGAGTGAGAAATACATATGTATTTCTATATATTATTTTTATTTGCTGATTTATTATCAAATTTATTATTACTATTATTTTATGTATTTATTTACCTTAATGGAATAAGAATGGGTTCAGGTACGGATCCGTCCGTACGTGAGGGTCGACGGTTCGGGTGAACATCTGGGGTTATTAGGATATACGGTACCGGTGTTGGTAGGGTAAGGGATTCATCAATTTTGGTTGGGAGTGACGGTTACTAGATATTTCTGGTTAATGTCAAACGGGAGATCTAACTTGGTACTATCATAATTATGACCCGATAAGTCAGACTCATCATCAACCGATGCTCTTAGAAATTTCGGCATCCTCGGTACTTTTATTATTTCATCCCCCGGTTCCTTATCCGAGCCCCATTTCTCAATACATGTACCCACAAGATATGCACGTATATATATATATATATACACATTAGCACACATAAATAATATTATATACTTTACACATATGTTGCCATTTTTACCTATCAATGTACCCCGTGACTTCCCCTGAATTCCCTCGTGCGGACAAGTCTGTTATTATGTTCCGGACCATAACAACTCACTTGTCCATCCAAGTTCATCCAGCCCTCATCACTATAAATTATTAGTTGATATTCAGATCCTATAATACTTGAGCTACTGGTAATATTTTAGGTATCTTTTAAAGACATCCTAATTCTTTTATAACCAATGGCACTGATACCAAGTTCTGTAACACCCCGCAACTGCAGCGGAAACGTAAACGGGATGCGACAGACACCTCTGATATCAACCACATTGTTTATAAAGAAAACTGAATGCATTAATATACTTCAAAATTTCATTATCGCATCTTTCATTACCGTCTAGGTGATACACACATCAAACAATACGATTCATAATTCTATCTGTTATAATGTATCCTAACATCCCGCACACAAATCTTACACGCATCAAGCACTTAGCACGTAAGCAATCACTTCATCTAAATTGTACCTGAAAAGCATGTGAGAAAACGGGTCAACTACGAATAGTTGGTGAGTTTCACAATTTTAGAAAACCATGATAAATCCATATCATAATATAATATTATCTGGGGACACTGTTAACCCAGTACGGTACTCACTCCGGGGACACTGTTAACCCAGAAACACATCCAATAACCTCTGGGGACACTGTTAACCCAGAAACACATTTAATAACCTCTGGGGACACTGTTAACCCAGAAACACATTTAATACACTCTGGGGACACTGTTAACCCAGAAACCCATTTAATAACCTCTGGGGACACTGTTAACCCAGAACACTGTTTCGGGCCTTACAATGTTAACAACTCAGACAATTACCATCTTAATACATTACCGTACGATTCCCGTACAATAAATATTATATAAATACGTTCATTTCCATGCGATCAGCATGTACTTAAACATTTTGATAGAAACATGTTTTCCGCCCCGGGAAAATATTTAAAACAGTTCAGTAAAAAGGGGCTCGTGAAACTCACGTTAGCACATGCAAGCAGGTAACAACAATCATTATCAGTTAACACGTCCAATCTGTAATATGATCCCTACGATCGTTACTATACGCTTATTATTAATATAACTTTAACCAAGTTAACCGGTACATCTGGGGGCACTGTTAACCCAGCACTGTACCCGTTCTGGGGGCAAGGTTAACCCATAAACACTTCTCCGGACTCAGATTGTGATATCGTTTAGAGTTCCATGGTCATAATTACTATTAGTTGTTTTTCTCGTTTTGCGTGCCTAGCACGGTTATTCGTTTTTACGTTCCAAAAATGAGTTTGGTCACACACGACCCAAAAATAGTCGTTGACTGATCATTTAATTAAAGTGATGAAATTAGAGCTCGGTTTAGACGCCCCGATTGGCCGCGGGACCCGTTTCCGTATTTGGCGTACCGGAAACTGTTAAATCGGTTAAAAATACCCAAATCATCCGAATTATTTTCGGATGATTCATTTTTACTTGTTTAACTCAATTATATGAAAATAGTTCATTTTTAGGGTTTTTATACACCAGTCAGCTCGCTTAAGCGAACTTCACCGGTTTACGCGTTTTAACCTTAAAAGTTTGATAATTAGCACAATTAATTATCCGTTTAACCTCGGATCTTGAAATTTTGCAAAAATAACATTTTGACAGTGGGGAAATTTATAGCAATATTTCCAGAATTAAATTTTATATTTAAAATTTATTTATCTATTTTTAAACACCATTTAAACACTAAATATGTCGTAAATAGCAAACGACCTTAGAAAAATCCCAAATTTCTCCTGGATGTCCCCTGCCATCCACATAGTCCCCTGTAATTTTTCCAGAACCAAAATATTCTTTTACATGCCATTTTCACCAAAACCGAGCTAGAAACCCCAAGAACTCGTTTAACCGAAAAGCCTACTTAGACTTCACCGACTGACCTAAAATTTTTTGTGTGACTTATACATGATATAAAAAGCTTATCTGCAATTTTCCAGAATTTTTCATGATATTTAACTATTTTTCATCATTTTTGGCCAAAACCGAGCATTAAATTCACCAAATATTCATCCTTTATCCAAAAATTACCAAAAATTCACAGAACTCTTATTTTCATGTGTAGAACATCCCTGTAAAATTTCATGACCTAACTCTAAACGACCAACAATCTGTCCAAAAACACATACACCGACATAAACCGAATATACCTTTCGTTTTCCGCCACTACAAGCTACAAACTCGTCTTTCCGCCTTATCTACCACTAAACACAGAGCCTACAAATAACATACCACAATACCAAGCAAGTTACACTCACGATCAAGCTATTTCTTTCATGGTTTCGGTTATGATTCAAAAACAAAGATTTAAACCGTAAAAATTCGTTTTTTGTTTGTTTAACTCCTTTCTTGGACCAAGATCCCTTGTATAACCCGTATACATCACTTGATCATGCAAGAATCGGTTTTCATCTTTGAAACCTCATTTTCTTGCAAACAAACTCAAGAAACGAAGATGGAAACGTGATTAACTCGCTTATTTACCTTGTTTTCTTGCTAAAAACTCTCGGTTTTGGATCATGATCTTGAGAGGATTGGAGATTGTTGGATGGGTTTGTGTGAAAAAAAAAATGAAGTGGGTTTGTGGGGGTGGTGGTCCGATCGGTCTCTTGGAGGGGTGGGGTGGGACCCACCTCTTCATTTTAGGCCACATGTTTGGATTTTCGTAATCCGGATAATGTTTTGGATAATCTGGTTCAGTTCGTTTCTCGGTTAAACGTTTAATTCGGCTTAAAACGAGGCCAAAACGGTTGTTTTTCGGCTAAAAATGAAATTTATATATAACCGATTTAAAAACTTTAAAAACTTAAACCATGACATTTATTAACTCAAAACATCATATTATTAATTATCGCGCATCTTTTTCGGCTTGATCGATTGTCTCTTGCCCGGTTTGGTATTAAAGGTTTCGTTTAATGTACCGTCGTACCATTAAATCGAAATTCTTTTTCTGTGCCGTACTTTACTTATCCCGAAGCATTAATGCTTCGTAAAATCACTAAATATCATATATCTCGTCTATAATTGAACCCTCGATTCGTTCGGGTTTCAATAACTATCGATCGATTAATCGCATATTCAATACGATGAATTATATATTCACGTACAATCAATACAGTGAACCATGTATTCTCGTTTAATTACTATGGTAATTCATGTACCAGACATTAAGTATGACGTAACTATTGTCTACCGGTTAGGGTATACCGGGTTTCGTCGGAATCGTTACATAAGGGTTTGCTCTTTTTAGCTTTATTTAAATATCCACAATCCCACTTAGGAATTGTGAATACCCAGATGAATAGATTGCATACAGACCCATGGTCTCCGGACCCGAAGCATCCCATCAATACAAGATTTAAGGTTATAAAACCATACACCAATGAGGTGTAAAACACTAAAACTAGCAGTTTAAGATTTATATCACAGGCTACACGGCACACTCTAAAGTAAAACCTACCCAAGCATCATATGATAACGTATTCAGATTTTTAAAATTTTATAATATTTCCACTTTTTCATACCAATAATTGAGGCTTGAGTATGGCCCGACCTTTCATTACTTATCTTCCACGAACAAAACGCTTTACCCACAAAAGATTTTCGTTTTAACCATTTTATCAAATTGCCCTTTCATTCTCAAGGTTGAGCATTCCGACACATCCCAAGTTAAGTGCGTTTTCTTTTATATTATCTCATATTATTAGTAGTTTGAAAAACCAATTTCCGATAAATATCATCACCTCCTACTTTCACGCAAAAAACTAAATTCAATGACATTTTTTTTAAACATTTTTCAATTTTTTTATTTTTCTAAATTTTTTTTAATTTTACTCAAATATCCTATCCCCACACTTAAATTTTGCATTGTCCTCAATGCAAGGATAAGTACAACTTAAAATAAAAATAAAAATACAGTCGGTCTACAAAAAACTTTAAACCTAAAAATTAAACACAAAAACAAACTAAAAGGTTAACAAGATAGATAATGGAAAAGACTTGGCTAGAAATATGTGCATGAAACATGATGCCAAAGTCTTCTTCCATGAATGCCCTCCAACTACGAACGTGCTCAGTAAAACGGTAGCTCCTTCTTCTCACACACGAACGTAAGCGGCACAAATTCAACAATATCTAAAATGTATCTTATCAAACTGATAGATATTTGCATTTAAAGTGCTTCACCAACTCATAAAAATATAAAACATGAATAATCATGAGCAAATAAATAAATATAAAGTATACGGCTCCACTGCAACTCCATCCCCACACTTTTCCTTTTTCATTAAGTTGTTACTTAGGGATCGTCTCTCTAGCTCATACAATCTTTCTTCTACCTAGCAAAACTCAAACACACAAAACAAAGAACTACAAAAAACTACGTTAGTGACTCGATGATTTATACAAAACACAAACAACTTAGACCTTAAAACATGACTCAAAATACCAGACTAAACACAAGGAATCACACCTGAATGATAAAACAATGGGTAACAAGGAATAATAAATAAATAATAGAAAAAATTTGGTCTGTGCACCCGTGGCCACGTTGCGCGACAAGGGATGAGCTCCTGGCCGCGCGGAGCGACGCCTCCTTTGCCTCATACCCCCGCGTCGCGCGGAGGGGTCCAAGTAACCCGTCGCGCTGCGCGACGGGGGTGTTTAACAGAAAGTTTTGATGATTTTTTGCCCCTATTTGCCTTAGAAAAATTTCAAGAAAATTACCAAGTCTTTGTTATGCCCATTTTATGTCCTTTTTACGTGTGAAACTTACCTGGCGTCTCTTGAATTCTCGTCAAAACCTCTCGTCATGATGGTGATGATTCCTTGGAACGAATCAACGACGCAACCAAACTACAAAGACTAATGTTATTGACTCAAAGAAAATAAAAATAAAATAAAGGAAAATCTACAAACTCTACACTTGAGTTTTCACTCAAGAACCCATGTTATGCGAATCATGTAGAGGACCGAGTGGCGCTTCCTCCACCTCGGTAGAACTCCAATGCCCTCACGGATACCGAATCATGATCCGACCATTCGTCAATCTTGGTCGTCTTCTTTCTAACTCCACGAACCTTCTCAAACTTTCGCTTACCACCATCACATTCTCTAACACACTTTACCACTACTCGAGAACTCAAAACCTCTCGCTCCTTCTCCAAACCAATACTCACTGAACGGGAATCGTCAAGACAAGGACCCATTCCCGAGACAAATGATTCTATCGAGTAAACTGGATGGCATGGATCAATAAGACCTTATTAACCACTCGGTTGTCTCATGGATTTAGCCATAAGTAGCACTATCATCTCCGGCTCTAATAGTGATCTTGCCTTCAAAAATGTCAATGATTGCCCTAGCAGTACGTAAAAACGGACGACCCAAAATGATAGGAACTCTCTCTTCGGCCTCCATATCCAAAACAACAAAATCTATGGGGAAAACCAAATTATCAACCTTAACGAGTAAATTCTCCATGACACCCCTCGGATACTTACCGGAACGATCGGCTAAATACAACGTCATACGTGTAGGGGTGAGCTCTCCTAGGCCTAGCTTTTCATATAAAGAATATGGCATGAGGTTTATGCTAGCTCCTAGATCAGCCAATGCTTGACACGTCGTGTCACTTCCGAAAAGACATGGAATGGTAAAAACGCCGGGGTCAGGTAATTTCTCTGGTACTTTATTAAGAACCACCGCAGAACCTCTCCATTTAGTGGAACAGTCGAAAGCTCCTCCAACTTATCCTTTCTTTTAAGAAGATCTTTCAAAAACTTGGCATATTTAGGCATATGCTGGAGGACTTCAATGAATGGAATATTGATATTTAATTGGCTAAATATATTGAGAAAATGCCCGTAATCTTTCGTATACTTTTGATGTTTTTGACGAGCGGGATACGTGACATAGGCAAGGTCAATGATATGTGGTGGCCGGACTTCAACCGGCTTCTTTTTTATGCTTTTCTCTACTTGCGGCTCAATAATTGGTGCGTTACCTTGTCTTTTTCCCGGAACCTTCATCTCTATCTCCTCATCCACGAACTCGTCTTCCCCATCTCTCTCAGCTTCTCTAGTAACTTTTTCCGGACCAAAACCCTACCACTACGAGTGGAGATGGCTTTCAATTGAACAGCCGGATTAGTTTGAGGAATTCCCAAAAAATGATCCGGAGATCTCACTTCTAAACGATGAGCAATATCACCAGCGGACCTTTGAATATCAAGAATGGCAGATTGTTGATTGTTGATTGTTTATTCTTGATTCTTGAAGAGTAAGTCATGATCGGCGAACTTCTTCTATGTAGCTTGGTCTCTCCCCAGGATTTGCTTCATCATCTCTTCTAAACGTCCAATTCCACCATTCGAATCCTGCACATTATTTTGAACATTATTACCATTGGTATTATTATTAGAATACTGACCTTGTCCATGATTATAAGAAATTTGAAATCAGGGTGGTGCGCCCGACGGACGCCAATTAGAATTGTTCTGATTCGGGTTCTTGTAGGTGTTCCAACTCGAATTGTTGCTACTATTAAAAGCATTTGGAAACCTGTCTGAACAGCAATAAATTCGACCTCTTGATTCATCAACGGGCACTCCAAATTGCCGTGTCCACCCCTACAAACCTCAAACTTATCAACCTTTGTCTTCTGCTCCTTAACCTCTCTAGTTAGTGATTCCAAAGCAGCAACCACACTAGTATCCAGATTGACCTGGTGTACACCTCGAGTGGATGAGGATGTACTAGTGACGGGAGTGGAATTCCCGCGATTGAGAAAAGCTTTCAAACACCTCGTTGCATTCGGTGACATTCTTCTTTGCCATTATATTTCTTCCCGTAGCCGTGTCGAAACGAACTTGGGTTTTGTAGTTCAGCCCATTGTAAAATTTCTCCACGAGATCCCATGGTGTGAGACCATTCTTTGAGCAACGAGCTAGCATATTCTGGAAACGCTCCCAAGCATGACAATATTGTTCATCCGGCTCCATGTGAAATGAGTGAATCTGATCACGAAGAATAGCTGCTTTAGCAGGTGGGAAGTATCTTTCGATAAAAGCCTAGCGCAGTGCTTCCCAAGTAGTGAACATGCCAGGTGGCTGAGTGTCAAGCCAACGAGCCGCTTTCCCTGAAAGTGAAAAAGGAAAAAGATGTAAGAAAATGGCATCGTTAGTGGCACCTTGTAAATTAAAAGTTTTCAAAACACGGTAAAGCCTGTTAATGTGTACAGGTGCATCCTCGTCATCACGTCCATGAAACTGATTAGTTTGAACGATATTGTTCATGACGTATGACAGAATCTGCCACGAGTTGGGATTGTCGATTTCGGGGATGACGATGCATGATCGGTTTCCGGTTAAGCCATCAGAGGCTTGAGCAGCAACTGTTCTATCGTCGGCCATTTGATTTTCTGGTTGACTTCTCGGAATTTCTGGTGGTGAACTGTTTGGTGATGACTTTGGTGTCGAATCAACTTCTGACAGTTGTTTCTCTACTGACGAGCTAGCCTCGGTCTTCAACGGGGAAAATTCTAGATTCTCCAGCGGTGGTCCTTACAAACGAAGATGTGGCATAAACCTGAAAAACGCAACGGACCAAGTGAGTAGACTAAAAATATAAACTAAAACAAAAATAAACTAAAATTTAATTAGACTCCGAAGACTAAAAACAAAACAAAAAACACTTATGTAGCAACTAAGTCCAATTAACGCTAATAACGCAATCGCCAAGAGTACCCGGCAGCGGGGCCAAAAACTTGATGTTCTAAAAACAGGCAATTAAATATTAACTAAATTAAACAAGTAATAAAAACTAGACCTAAGACTCAACTACACAAAACACCGGCAAGTGAACCGATCAATTGTACTAAAGCTAAGTAAGTCCGAAATATCGAACCCACATGACTCTATAAATTACGTTAATTAACCTAATTAAACTCAATTAAAAATTACAGCTATTTATTAAATAAGATTAACGGGGGTTTTTATTAAACTAGTATTAAACTAAGAAAGTAAATAAACAATTAAACTAAAAACAAGCAATCAAACACAAGATCGAAACCAATCAGAGAAGGAATCTACCTAGGTAAGAATCCCATGCATCAACAATCATCAAGCAATGGGCAACCAACATGATATGGAAACTGATTTTTAAACATATTCATATAACAACCCCTAGAGGACCCTCGATCTCATCAACTAAAATCCTAAAGAATAACTATGAGATTATTAAGCAATCAGTTGGATTGATTTCCTCACAGTCATCAATTAGGGTTAATTAATAGTATCTAAAGCAAGAAATCTCACGAAACACTAAACCCTAGATAACTTGATAAGCTAAAACATGACATCATGAACAAGGATCAACACAATAACCAAGCAAGAATATTGTCACGAATCTAACCTAGAATGCGATTGACCAAGACACACGAACCACTCCTCACCTCACAGCTATTGGAGTTCAGCAGAACATTCAAAATCCTAATCAACGATCAACAAGCTTATATGATCTAATAGGCCTATTCAATCATAATAATCAAAACACCAAGTAATTGATTAAACATGATCCCTAATATCTAAAGAACACAATCAACAGAAAACAAGATCCATGTGAAGCAATAGTTAATAATCAACCAAGATAATAAACACTCATATGCATCACGAAAGCAAAATCAAGTCTTTACCAATTAATATAACGAAACCATAATCAAAACAATTGTCCAAAGCAAGAATCAAGTCAATACATGTTCATCAAACCTAGGTAGACATGAAGTCTAGCCTAGAATCATTATTAAAAATAATCCCAAACAAATATTAAAAATAAAGAAGACAGACATGATAGAAAAAGTTAACAAGGAATGAAAGTTAGAGCGATAAAACCCTTGTTGATTGATCCTTGAACACCTCCTTGAAAGACTTCTTGATCCTCTTTGATTCCTAGCTTCAAAAACCTTCAATCTTTGCTTTCTTCCTCTGAAAATCGGCTGGAACAAGTCATCAAAACGGCTAGGGTTGCAACAACATGTTTATATAGTGCATGTTGGGCAAATTTGCGAAAACTGATGGACCAGAAGCTAAAGGCACCGCACGACCAAGCTAGCCCTCCCTGGCCGCGCGGCGCGGCGTGCATGGGAAGGGGCTATGAATTTTCTTTATATATTATTGCTCAATCATGCTAGATATCCTCCTTATCTTCCAAGCAACCATGAGAAACTTCTAGGCCTTCTTTT
This sequence comes from Bidens hawaiensis, assembly GCF_021521415.1. Classification (NCBI taxonomy): domain Eukaryota; kingdom Viridiplantae; phylum Streptophyta; class Magnoliopsida; order Asterales; family Asteraceae; genus Bidens; species Bidens hawaiensis. Next base: position 14,095 of record NW_027499330.1, read on the forward strand.
TCCTTGGCTCACAAGCCACCATCTAGATGAAAACAAATCAAAACACTAAGTGAATTAATCATGTAACCAATGATGAGCAAAAAGAACTTAAACCTCACATGAAATGATAGAAAGAATTAGAGTTTAACATGCAAGACACCAAAAGATTTAAAACATGATAAATATATAACAAACTTTACTCAAAACCTAAATTAATAAAATATCAACAAAACACAAACTAAAACGAACTCAAAGCCTTAAATATACATAACTTTACAAGGGATTCGAGATGTATTAATAGATGTATATCAATCTGACATCAGGATCGCCAGATTCTATGTATCCACCTTTCTTATCCACTGTGTTGATGTATATTTTTTGAGAAGCCAACACCATTTGAAGGAGAGAGCATTCCATAATTGACTTCAATATCGTTACCACTTGTGAAGGGGCATGAAAGTTGAAAGTTGAAGGGTCTTTTGTGAAACTTATGAAATAATTCATTCCACATTAAAATCATTCACCACCTTCACGACATTTTTATGTATATATATACAAGATACATACAACCATGCTTGCTTGGTTAATTTGAAATTGAGCATGGCTGAGCATGGCCAAAGAATATCCGATGGTGATGGGGGTTAACCCGTCAGAGTGCGGATGTAGACCCACTATGGGTGGTGTTAGCGGCTGTGAATCTGTCGGCCCGCGAATTACCACATTTGAATAGCTTGATGATAAATGGCAAGAATGATCCCTTCCGCTATGATTGATGATTGCACGTCGTAGCGTGCATGGTCCGCGTTGCTGGGAGTTTCCTCCCGGAGCTTGCATGCGGCACACGGTAATAAGATTTGACTCGCCACCATGCTTATGTGGTCCGCGGTGCTTAGAGTTGGCTAATGGGAGCGCGCATGTTTCCCACAGTTGATCCGCGGGAGTGCCCAAATGACCCACCGTTATGTGGTGTGGCTGGTATGCCGGAGCTATGTGGCTTGCGGTGGACCGCGTATGTATCCACTCAAGCAGATTTTGATTTCCAGGAGTGTGACACCCCGCATTTTCACATTAACTTAGTTAACCCGAACTCCATTATCTTAAATGTCATGCATAACATTTACACGAGTCACAAACATGAGTCCGTCAGTACGCGTTGGTGTTCAATGTCGAATCCGATATGTTAAACTAATTCGGATGTAATTGTTAAGTGTTAGATGATTTTATGTGTTACACCATTTAGTATTATGCTGCTTAACATGCTATTAGTTATTATATGAAAATAATATCTCGAGCATATGTTCATAACATTATCTATGTGAAATTGCATGCTAGATGATTATGTGTTTAGTTCGTAGTTTGTTTCATGAAATTGTGATCAATTGCGCGTAATTTGTATGTTTTCGGCTTTTATAAAATAGTTTTAACAATAATATCAACGAGGCTTTAATTTAGTAGCTTGAGTTATTATTTTATTCATAATGATTCATTATGACTCGACTTGGTGTTAAAATTGCTTGTTTATGTCAAAACTTGTTTAATAAGGGACAAGTCTTGTAAATGTTGATTAAAACAATATTAAAATAACAAAAACCCAAACCTAATCCCCCCCAAACCGTCGATATACCTGCTCACCCTCTCTCACGATTCCAAATCAGCAACAAACCCTAATCATCTTCAATTCAACATCAATTCTTGCAATTGGTGGTGTCTTTAAGTGATTCTCATCATTCCTAACACTAGTTGGTAAGTTTTGTGCATTGAATTCATGTTTTTAATGAGTTATTGTGAAACCCTAAATGTTAAATCTCTATAATATTGATGATTATGATGTTAATTGATGAATTAGAACCCTAGAGATGACATAAACATGTTAGTGTTTGAGTTTTGAAGACAACAGTTAGCTGACAGATTCATTCTTGTATTGTTTGATCTGTAATTCGATGATATTTATTTATATTGATCGATTATTGATTCTAGGAAATAGTATTCTGAGTCTAGTTTCCATAAAGGTAAATATTGTAATTTTGGATAATATTTGAATAGTTTTTTATATTTTTACAAAAACATGTGTCAAAGCTGATTCGGGGAGTTACATTTTGGTCTGTCTTTCCGACACCATAACTCCCTAATAACAAAACCAAATTGGTTGGTACAACTTCTGGAACTTCGTATTATGAGTATCGAAGACATTACAATTGGCCTTGTACAATTTTGATAGATGAGCTGAGAGAAACATGAAAGTAATTTTTATTGTGTAATCTGATGAATTATCTGTACCTAAATATAGTAAAATATATTGAGAAACTCAATCTATACATACTTCTGTGGTAAATGTTTTGGGATTTATTTCTAAAGAATACTTAGTTAAATAAATTGGATTGTACATGTGAAATTCTGTCCTGAAAACTACTTTATCAGATTTTGAATACTTGAATATTGCTTGATGTTTTGATCATGGTGTGACATAGGATGCATGTTAGAACAACTTAGAACAATCAATATTAACTGAAATCACCAAGGAGTCATTGGGTCAACTTTGTGCTTGTGTGTGAGTCCATACATGGGTTTTATAGTCATGTGTTATTGAACACATTCTCATAACTTAAACACTTGTACTAGGTAACGGTTAGCGAGTCAAGTGCATCCTTTTGGTTTTGAGAAAAGTATGTTACACGCGATACCAGGTGAGTTCATGCTTTTTCTTATTTGTTTTCTAGAGAGAACACAAAACTATTTTCGTGTACTTGTTTTCTAGAAAGAAAACACCAAACATTTTCCTTACTTGTTTTCTGGATTGAAAACACTAAACTATTTTCGTATACATGTTTTCTAGATTGAAAACACTAAACTATTTTTTGTATACTTGTTTTCTGGATTGAAAACACAAAACATTTGCCTATACATGTTTTCTGGATTGAAAACACGGACGTACTTACATACTGGTTTTCTGGAGGAAAACGCAGCAACTTATTTTGGATTTATGTAATTTCTTATATATCACAAGTGTATACTAGATGCGCTCATATCACTTAAAGTCCTTACATACCTTGAACCATTAGGATGGGATCGTGGGAAAATTTAAGTAGTACTACTGGGTTTGACAAACCCCACCTGCTAAAACTCGACTGGAGGTCAGACGGGTGTAAATTGTCCTAACATACTTGCTCTAGCATTTTGTGATATACCTTGTAAGAAGGCATACAGACAGTCAGCTTCGGTTCAAACATCTAGTGGCTTGTAAATGGGTTAGCTACCCTGGTATATTTAAAAAATACTAAATCTATTTACACATATACTACTTATGCTACGTATACTACATATAATATATATACTACTTTTTACTACAACTTTTGAACTCACCAACCTCGTGTTGACCCTTGAGTATTTATTCTTGCCCAGGTTGCTAGATGTGCTAAGGAGCGGGTTGCATTGCATATGTCAGAAGTCACAATTGTTGCATGAACTTTTATTTCACATTGTTTACATTTGATGGGTTGTGCATGTTTGAGAACAAGGTTTATTATTTTAAACCATTTACTTTACGCTTCCGCAAAACTTAAAATTGTATGGTTTGGTTTTTGTTTTCTCATGTTTGATTGAGACATAAATAATATTTTGAATATTTTGAATTGGATGTTTGGTAACAAATGAGCTAGATCCTGGTATGTCACACGCCTCGCGGTAAAACTCCGTTAGTCAAAATTTGAGGGTGTGACAAGGAGCGTGCATGCGGCCCGCTATAGCGGAGTTGAATCGATGGAGTGCGCATGTGACTCATCTTGGCCGGGTGTGGGTCCGCGCGAGCACACAAGTGATCCGCGATTATCGTTTAGCACCCACTATGGCGGAGTTGAATCGTCAAAACGTGCACGCAGCTCATCTTGGTTGAGCGTGGATCCGTGGGAGCACACAAGTGATCCGCGATTATCGTTTAGCGCGCATGCGGCCCACTATGGAGGAGTTGAATCGCCGGAATGCGCATGCGGCTCGTCTTGGTTGAGCGTGGATCCGCGGGAGCACATAAGTGATCCTCTATTTAATTATTAGCACGCATGCGGCCCACTATGGCGGAGTTGAATCGCCGGAGCGCGCATGCGGCTTATTGTAGTGTACTAGTGGCTCTCCATATTTTTCCGGTGAAAGTATTTTCAAAAGATATATATCCAACCACTTAAGAAAATTGAAACTTGAAATCTGACATGGTTGGTAGTAGACTATCATACTTCCTTAGAATTCCATAAGATGATGTCAGATTGTACAACTTGCCTTATTTTATGAGCTTTACCTTACAGTTTTTTTCCGTACAATTATGTGTGCTCCTTTTTCAAAATGAGTTGATATAACAAGATCTAGGAAATTCAGCTTTTTGACGTTTTGAAGATATAACCAGATCTAGAAATTTTTGACATGTAACCAGATCTGGGAACTATAATATCTTGTTAGTCACAGATCTATACGGTTTTCCCCAAAATTTGGTGGACCTTTCTTTTTTTAACTTCCAGATCTGGATTTTCTCATAGATCTAGAATATTTGATGAACATATCTGAGAACCGAGATGAAAAACAAAGAGTAATTCATTGTCGTGTTCCACGGATGGCGCCAATGAAGAAACACGGAATGGATCCGGGTCGGATCCATGTCAATGTTCCCCGGTCTTCGAGATGAACGAACCGACGACTTCGTCTTCTTCTCTGGTTGCTAGAGATCTGCCATGAAAAAGTGAGGGAGTGGAGGTAACTACTAAGAATTTCCTCTTATTTACAGACACAAAAATATGTTGAAGGCCAAGGGTCTAAGAGAATGTCCTTCAAATGAATGATGAAGACTCCTTATATAGGAACTCTATGGCTACTATCATGAACCTTTATTGGGCCAGGTCCGGTTAGAGGTTACCTCCACAAACCCCCATCTCAATTGGCCTAGTTAGTAGATAATAATAATGTAACAAACATAATACATAATGTAATACATAAAAGGTCGTACCGGGTTTGACGTACCCTACACCTACAATACTATAGAGCCGGCACTGCCTACAAGGGACAGGGTCACGTTATTTTTATTCCAAGATTCTAAACGTCACAATTTCGAGGTCCATTTTAGTCCGATATTATTCTATTTTAGTTCCCACATGAGATATTGGCTCATTCCCCTTTTTTCCAGCCCTTTTTTCCTTTCCTATTGATTGTTCATTATTTTTTTCTAGTTCTCCCTATAGAGCTTGTCTTAATGTAAATTCATGTTTTAGCTCAAGTTCTTGTCAAACCAACAAACATATAAAAAACACATTAAAATAATATAACTTGTAAATATATTAATGCAATTATCGAATAACTAATGTTCAATAAAGCATATATAAAATCCACCGATCAATTAGTCAAGCATAGTCAAACAAGGTGAAGACGTGAACGGTGAAGTTATGAAACAGTTAAGTGGGCTTGGAGTGGTGGATCAGGTTAATTGGGCTAACATAAATACATAGTCATATAAAACTGGGCCTAAAATAGTTAAATCAATTTTAAGTATACGTAAAACCAATAACTAGGGATTACAACTAGAGGTGCACATAGTAACCGGTTAGAACCCGGTCCACTAACCGGTTAGTAACCGGTCCAGTGAAACCCGGTTTGTAACCGTTTCTAACTGCCGGTTAGAAACTGGTTTTTCTTTTTCCTCTAGAACCCGGTTAATAACCGGTTTTTTATAAACCGGTTTTAAAAACCGGTTATAACGTAAACCAAAAAAATAGCCGTTTATATGACCATTTGGAACGGCTAGAACCCATTTTTTGACCGTTTGGCCTTATTTTAAACCTCATTATTGGTATAAATAGGTATTGGGTGTGCTGGGTTGATTGCACCACTTCCCGAGCTCTCAAAAACGTAAACAAATCGCAAAACCGAACTCAAAAACCACTTCCAAAACGCAAAAAAAAATGGCTACACTTGAACAACTTGGTTTAACCGTCAAGAGAATTGTCTCAACAAACCGAGACAAAACCCTTTGGTGTGATTTCTACAAGTGCAAAATGTCGAACGGGGCGGTTAAGGCTCGGCGCAAAAAATTTGGAATATTTTACGCACAAGAGTCGAACTCCATTTTAAGGCTTCACCTAGAATGACATTGTCAAACCATGAAAAGCAATCCGGCCACGGATCAAGCGCATCTTTCAACCGATGGAGCCGACATTTGGGTTTTTAACCTCGATACCGTTCGCGAAAGGATGGCAAAATTTGTCATTCAAGAGGGTTTACCATTTATTCAATTTGACAACCCGCGCTTGACAAAGTTGATTCAAGAAATGCTCCAACCTCGCTATCAACTTGTAAGTCGCACTACCTTAAGACGCGGTTGTTTAAAAATGCAGAAAAAAGCTAAACAGGAATTAGTTTTGGGTTTCGAAAACTTAAAAACCGGTGTTAACTTAACTACCGATGTTTGGTCGGCTCCACACGGTATACCGTTTTCGTATCTTTTCATTACCGCGCATTAGGTTAATCCTGACACGTGGCAAATAATGAAGCGTACGATCGCGCTTGAGTTATTTAGTTATCCTCACACCGCCCAAAACTCGTTTTATATTTTAGATAATGTTATACAAACATTTAAATTACAAGACAAACTTCTTTCAATATCTTTCGATAACGTGTCAAATAATACCGCCGCGGTTCAAAAACTAAAACTAAAATACCAACCGATTTGTGACGGTGTTTTTTTTCATACTCGATGTGTTCCACATATCATTAACCTGGTTGTGCATGACGGTTAAAAAGTTAAGCAAATAATAAAGTTAACCAAGCGTTTTAGAGTAATGTTAACCGAAATTTTTAGAGCTAGTAAGCCTACAAGATATTTGCAATTGTGTATCGATACGGATTCCACCACTTTAGGTCCGTATTTCGACGTACCTACTAGATAGAATTCGACTTGGTTAATGCTTGATAGCGGGTTAAGACAAAGACCGACATTGGAATTATTTCATGACAATCTTGCTAAGAAACGAAAGGTTAGGCCATTTTCGTTGAGGGGTGGGGAAACGATTTCAAAGTTAAGCGAGTTGCTTAAAGTTTTTAAAAATGCAACCACTTATTTGTCGGGTGTTTATTATCAGATGAGTCCGTTGGTTCTTCATCAAATTTGGTTAGTTTGTGTTAAAATAAACGGTTTTGAATACGTCGATCCAATGTACGATTATATGATATTACCAATGAAATTAAAATTGAAAAAATATTTTGAAGAATCGCCCCCGGTTTTTACTCGTGTCGCCGTGTTGAACCTGACTTTAACCGTTACCGGGGTTGAAACTTCAATCGAAAAAATTGTTTGGGCTTTGGATTTGCATTTAGATGACCCGAATCATGCATCAAAACAAGTGAGAAAATTTAATACTTATTTAGAAAACATGTTTGAATATTATGCACTTAAATATGGTTCGGCATCGAACGCTCGACAATCAATGGGTTTTGGAGAAAGCTCGTCATCAAGTAACCCAAACATAAGTTTGTTTAATAATTTAAGAAACGATAAAATTAAAAAAGCTTGTGGTAGCGCACCAAATAGCAAGCTAAGCCGGTATGGTGCAACCGATTTTATGTTCACGACAAATGATTTTGAAAACTTTGATATTTTGGGTTGGTGGAAGCAAATGGAACCCCAATTCCACGTGCTTGCCACCATGCCCCGTGATTTACTAACCGTCCAAGCTTCTACGGTAGCTTCAGAAAGTGTTTTTTCTTTGAGTGGTAGGATTTTATCGACACAAAGGACGAGGCTAACACCGGAATCGTTGGAAATGTGCATTTGCTTAAAAGACCACTTGGATGCGGTGGACCGTATCCAACATAATTCAAATCTTGAAGGTTAACTCGATGTTGAAGAAAAACTACACGAGGAAGAAGTAGCAATGGATGCCACACAACCACTAACTGAGGAAGAACAAATGTATGATGATTCGGTGCGATCGAGTAGTCCCAAACCAGATCACGATGACCCATCTAATGTCCCGTTTAATCTAGAAGACGATAACGAAGAATAAAATCATTAAACGATGAAGTTGAAGTCCGAAAGAAAGAATAAAACAATAAACGGAGAGAATAAACGAACGAATTCAACGTCACGAAGATTTTAAACGTTTCTTTTCAAGTTATTTATGTATTGTTTTGAAGCAATGATTATGAAAATGTTAAAAATATGAAAAAAATTAATCAAAAACAAGTGTTTTTAGTTTTTTTTATTATTTTTTATGATTTTTCCATATTTTTTCCTATTTTTCCTGATTTTTTTTATTTTGTTTCCAAAAAAACCGGTTTTTTTAACCGGTTCGGGTATTAACCGAACCCGGTTAGACCGGTTAGGGGTTTCCAGGAGACTAACCGGGTAGTACCCGACCCGATTAACCGGTCTACCTAGTTATTACGCGCCAAAACATTAACCCGTTTATTAAAAAAACCGGTTATCAAATAATCGGTTACCAGTTTTGTGCCCCTCTAATTACAACCGTTGACATGGTCAGATAGGCCGAAACCAGACCCGAATTTGACACACACAAAAATAAGCAAATTTAAGTCAACTAACAACACCAGTTTTAAAATGGATTAGGTTTAGATTGACCTATTTAAAAAGAATGTCATATTCAAGTTGACTCATTTTAAAAGCATCTTGGGTTCGGGTTAACCAAATAACCTCTTTTAATATTAAAAGGAAAACTTTTATAATCATATTCCTGTTTTGTTTTACACTTGCAAATTCGGTATCATTTTCAAAATTTTCGATATTTTTCAAGTGAACAATTCAAATTACTCATTTTCTCTACCTAATATAAATAATATTTATTTTGTTTTTTGAAAATATTTTATTATAATAATAATTATAATTATTATTGTTATTATTTTTGAAAATTGGATTAAATGAGTCATGCTCAAAACTACTCGAATATGTGTATGAGTTATGATTAAAATCTTCAACATAAATAATAATATGGATAGAACGGGTTACACATTTTAACCCGTAAGTATAAACCATACACAATTTACACCCCTACGTGTTAAATGCAATTGTTATTGGGTTCCGTTTTCGTTTTAATTCAGGTTTATTATTATATCGTGTACTCTGTATATTTCAGGAGCCGATCTTTCTTCACATTTTACTGGTGATACTACAACACTATCAAATCAATGGTGGCAAATTTCAACACCATAAGGTTCAGATCTATGCCTTTTCCATTACTTGAGGTTGATCAATTACCTCAATTTATGTAATTAGGCTTTCATCTTTTATTTTTCTTTTTTATTAGATTGCTTGATTAGGTTTCACTCCCTGCACTTTCAATTGGCCTATTGTTTATGAATTAATTACCACTTAAGAGGGCCCAAGCTCGAGCTCTACTTGTTTTGAGCTCTATGTCTAAAGCTACAACTTGAGCACGGCTCTTTTTAAAGCTCGAGCTGTGCTTCGGATTCGGCTCGTTTATAAATTTATGTGTAATGTAACACACATTAGTTAATTACTTTTATCATAAATTTATATATACTAATAGTTATTGTTATTATTATATACATATAAGAAATAAGAAGGATATAAGAAACGCTCGGTTAGGCTCATCTCGAGCTCGATATGTGAAGCTTTACAGCAATATCAACACAAGCCTTATCAACCATTTCAAGAAAAGTTTTAACTATAACAAACAAGTGAAACTGTTTTTTCCCTTTATCTTTTGAACCGCCAACATGATAATATTCATTTGTTCTCTTAACAATCTCAATAACCCGCTCTTGTTCTTGTCTCAACTTGTAAATTTCCCGTTCTGCCCTCTCAACAAACTTCTCCATTTCCCTCAAAAACCCTCGCCCGCCACCATCATCGCGACATTCTTCCAATGTTTTCATGATTTCATCCAAACGGTCACTTAACTTCTCACATGATGTCATAAGGGCATTATAGTCGATTCCAGCTGCTTTCTTGATGTTAGAACTTACGCCTCCCACGATAGGTAACCCGAGCATTATGTAATCTTTGCTTCGAGACGCATCACTAGTCAAGTTAGCCGTGCTGTTTCTTAAACTATGGTTTCGGTTAATCATGCATCGTTTACCCTCTAACCGAACAACTTCTTCAACAACAAAATGTAGCAACGATGTCTTCCCATCACTGCTTCTAACATCAGATAACTTCAAAAGAGAGTTCAGGTTAAATGCTTGAGCGTTTCCTCTTGATGTCCCCGCATTCATTCGGTTTCCGGCTTTAAGAATCGCTTCTAGAAGCTTAACGAAAAGCCCGCGAGTTCTAAGCTCTTTGCAGGCCATTTCAAGTGTTTGCAACATGTTTTTAATATGGGACACTTCTGAGGTGTAGTTTACCTTAAAGAACATAGCATTGAACCTAGTAAAAGCCGAAGGAACGGCTCGTAGTATATGGTAAAGAAACGATTCTGCATCGGCTAGCCTCGTGGTGTCTTGATCATAGTTGAGAATGAGTTGTTCTTCTTCTTTTGTTGGGGTGATTTTAGTGAGCTTGTCGAGGGTGTCGATGTCTAATCCTTTGCCTTCTAGAAGGCAGTCGATGATTTCTTGTCGGGAAACGAACAACGAACGGAGAATAATTGCTATGTTCTGTGATTTGCGCGTGTCGAGGATGAATCGTTGAGATGGAGGACCGGATTTCAGTTTGGTGTTTGGAGTTGTTGGTGAGTTGTTACTGCGTGGTGATTTTTTGTTTGCAGCTACGGTCCCGAAAAGTGCTTCCATGAGATCACCATTGAACCTGAATCATAATCATTAGAAAACACTCATTTTTCAAAAACATAATAAACTCGCATATATATAGATGGAGGTTCATTGGAGAACCACAAAAACGTGGGGAACCATGAGTTTACTTGTGAAAAACTAAAGAAAAATCATTTTCAGATAATTTTTTTCTGAACCTTTGCATACAAACACATGTAGAATACGTTCTAATAAAGAACTCATTTTTGTATAAGAAGAATTCTTTTACTTTCATAAATTGTATGAAAAAATTATTTTTTAAACTTTTTAATTACCACGGCCAGTACATGTGTTCAGTGGCGGACCCAGGATTTTTTGCCAATGGGGTCCCATATTTTCGATGTTCAAATTTTTCGGGTCGGTCGTTGTTCAGGTCGGGTCGAGGCGAAGAACATAATAAAAAACAATATCATAATAAAACTTTCTTTTCAATCATCACTACCTGAACGGGTCAAAATGGGTCGGGTTGACACATAAACACTTTGTTTTCCCTTTCTTAAACATTTTTGAGATAGAACCTAGATCCACCCTTTCATAAGCATGTGTTGAAAACCATTAACTTAAACTAGTGAAAAATAAAACTGATATTTTAAAGTGTTTGAATGTTTCTAAAGAAAACCATGCATAAAGTTGAAAACAATGATATGTATTTTAGAGGTGTTTGAATGTTTCCAAAGTTATCATTGCAACATTAGCAATCAAATGATTGATTAACACTAAAAATTAACATAAAAAACCAAAAACTGAGCCTTGTAAGACTTGAACCCATGACCTTTCAAAGATAAAACAAGGGACTTTCCACCAGACCACATCAACATTAATAGTATGGTTCCAAGTATTAAATCTTATGGGGTCCTCAAAAAATTTAATATACCGCTTCTAATAAATTTTTAAAAAACATTGGTGTCCCGGGATCCCGATCCACACTATGTGCGTCCGCCCCTGCATGTGTTTATATCCAAAAGCTTCAAAATAGATTATGCAAAAAATAAGGTTTTTACATATAAAAATTATTTTTATAAATTTTTTACAAATAAATATTCTATACCAAAAACATAAATGGGGCCCACCACCATCCGTTTTTTCAAGTTCTTGGGCAAGAACTACCCACCACAAACGGGCTACACAATGATAAAACTGGATGACATGGCATTTTTCGAGGTCTCTAAAACACCCAAAAACCGCCCATTGTGGGTGCTCTAATGCACCCATATATGGGCATGTTTAAAGTTTGAAAATTTACCTGAAGGAACCGTTACGCAGCTGGTCCCACGCGGTGGGATGTCCCACATTAGCGTTGACTTTATCCCAATGCAGCGGCTTGAGTTTGACTTTATCAGACGGTGGTGGTGGTTTTGATGATGAAGTCGAACTACATGTTTTTGGCAGTAACAGTGGCGGTGGTGGCGGCGGCACATGACTCTTCTTTTCCACCACTATTGGCGGCGGCGGTGGAGATGGTGGTGTTGGTGGCGGAGACCGGGATGACGAACTTTTAGTCAAGATTTCTTGATTCACAACAGGAAGAATATTATTTTGACTTTTAATTTCTTCTCCTGAAGGCCAGACATGAGACCCTGAAGATTTTCCTCTAAGTAAAGGAACTTGTTGAATTTGAGCATCAAATCTCTTTGACTTTCTTCCACCAAAGTCAACGGCTCTTGCCATCCTTTCTTCTTCTTTTAACATTAATAACTTCTTTCTTAAAAACTCTTCTTTTATTCCCATGATCATTATCATCATCAAGATTCTACCAGTAAAGCACATCTAATCCTTCTTCATCAACGATCACCCCTTTGATCCCTTCAAATCTCGTAAACTGATTACTCATCATCACAACCGAGTCGTTGGTGTTTCGGTTATCATGCAAATTCGGTTTTTCCTTTTCTTTTTCTTTTCGGTAGCGTTTATACTTCACAAGAAGTAAAAACAATAATCCGGATAAAACCAAAGTACCTGCTGCGGTTGCTGCAACCGCTTTAGCAACGGTTTTATTAGACGAGTTTGATGAGGAGCCGGTGGTGGTGATGGGTGTAGGAGGTGTAATGGTATCTATAAATGGCGGTGGCGGTGGCGGTGGTAATGGAGAAGGAGGAGGAAGGTGGAATGGATAAAACACTTGTATGTTTTGAGGGGCAACTTGGGAAGATGATTGGAGTTTAAAATAATAAGAGAAACAGCAATGTCTGGAATTGGATTGTGACAGCCATTGAAATGCAGAGAATGAATTTTGCTTGATTTCAGGAGGATTGATTATTTTGTCTTCTGTTTAGGCTTAAAAGTATTTTTGGATTTGGTATATTGCTACTTGAGTTTTGATGCCAGCCACTATAAGAAAAAAAGTAGTTGGGCTATTACAATTTCATTTTCCTACATGGATTGGTGGGGTGGTGCGTTCACGGTTTTTGTGGAAATGACTAATATACCCTCGCGTCATTCGTTAACTTTATGTTTGTCTGGATCGCAAGAAAGCGTGTGAATCAGGTTACTTAAACTGGAAGTCTAAAACAATGACTAAAATACCATTGTATTACGAGGTTGGCCGTGTGTTACAAGGGCATTTGAGTAATTTTGGCAAAGGTAATTGTCATGTAATTTATGGGTAGAGGGGTTTGAACTGGTATAGCTACAAAACAACTAATAGGACAATTAGGCATAACCTTATAGTTAATTAATTATAATTTTGTTGGTAACGATAAATTATGAAAATAATTGTCACTTTCAGATTATCTGTACGGTTTTATAAAGTCAGAAGCGTGAAGAAATAGTCAAAACTGACAATACACCTCATCTTCTAATTAAAAACATTATACAATAAAATATAAAACTTTTAAACCATTATATACACAAATAAATGATTCGAACATGGATGTACTTATAATTACTTTGAAACGTTGTTATATATGTATATATATATATATAATGAATATTACAGAGATGGGCTAACAGACTGCTTACGTTGTATCAAGATAAAAAGATAGCGAGAAAAACGTACGCAAAGTGGTTCACCTAAAACACATTTGATGACCCAAGTTTACCAACTACACCACCAACACAAAGTTGTTGACTCCTCAACGCAAGCGGGACGCACAAGGGCCCTTAAGATTTGAAATTTGTAGTTCCTCTATGTTATATTTTGTTTTAGTTTGTCGAAGGTCTAAACGGCTGCGGGTTATATTCGGGTCCAACGTATAACGCATTAAACTAAGAGTCAACGGGATGGATAGGATTTGTAAGAAAAGAAATAGGTAACAAGTTTGTATTTTAAAAGACAATTCAGTGTTATAGAACTCGTTAGACGCTAGTCAGGGTGGTGAGGTAGGGACCAACGATTAGTCAGGATTAAAAAAGATTAATCGGAGTAGATCCAACAATTAAATTCCACTCCGATTAATCTCTTTTAATCCATAACCCTGAACATATAAATTCCACTCTGATTAACTAACCAGCTAATATGTTCGGGTTTATGGGTCTAACTATTGTATAAAATATTTGAGCATGTGTTTGATTAAGCCTGAGAGCACTACACCACTACCCCTTTACCATAGGGCTGTTCACGAGCCGAGCCGAACCGAGCGAAGGCTTGCTCGTTGCTTGGCTCGTTTACAATCAAATCGAACCGAACGGTTGAAATTTGAATCGAGCGAAAACCGAAACGAGCCAATTCGAATCGGGCATTTTTCGATCGAACATCGAGCGATTTCGAGCATTATTTATTTCTTTTTCACTTTAAAATTTTAAAACAAATTTGAAGGTTGTAAATAATATATTTTATAAATAAATTAATAGTTTTTAGGCAAACGAGTAATGGATTGTAAATTTTTATTAAAAATATGTTTGAAGTGAGATATAATGATTATGTAAACAAACTTCTAGTATTGTAAAAACTATAGGCGAACAAATAAAACTATAAAATTGACGAAATATGAAAACATTAAAGAGGTAAAAATAATTGTGAGCTTATATTTATGTGTTTTGTTTATATATAAATATATTTGTTCATATATAATTATAAATAATAATAATAATATAAATTAATAATATTCGAGCCGAACCGAGCAGACATTTGCTCGTTGCCTGGCTTGTTTACAAACCGAACCATGCAAGCGGCTCGTTTTCAATCGAGCGAAAAAACGAGCGAGCATTTTCCGAACAATTTCCGAGCGAGTGGCGAGCGAATTCGAGTAACGAGCGGTTTGGACGGCCCTACTTTACCATAACTAAAAGGGGAAATAATGGACAAGCATAACGCGTCAATTGATTTTAATCTTGCCTAAGGTGTTTCACTCACTTATTACAGTTTTCGATATATTTCTTAAGTAAATAAAAACATATGTTGCTTTGCTTTATTAATTTTTATGTGATATAAGCTTCTTTTAGAGTTAAGTCAAAATAAATTTTATTAGTGGTCGTAGGTATTTTCAACCAATCAAATTAACTTGTTCTATGCTATTATGCATCCATAGTGGTTTAAAAAAAAAGGAAAAAAAAAAAAAAAACCTGTCACTAAAATGACCCAATGATGATGAAAAATACCCTACAAAAAATAAACATGCGTATTCACCCATCAAAACTAACTAAAATATAAATTGGATGTAACATAATGGTCACTTTAGTAGTAAGAGGTTCAAACCTCATTATCACCAATTTATATGAGAGATACAAGCCAGGGTTCGAGTCCTATTCTCACCCGGTTTTATCGGCTCATCGCTGTCGTGCCATTTGGCGGGTGTGAGTGTTGGGTTTTATCCAGGGAATCCCTCAATAGGTGGACCGCTAGGGGCTCCGTCCGTCCGGACTCGTGGCCTGCTCGAGCTACCTTTAGCCAATGGGGGCCGTATACGGAGTACCCTGCGTTACTTAGTTGGTCATTAAAAAAAAACTAACTAAAATAATATTTCGCTTAACTAAAGAAATCGGGTGATGTATGGCGGTAAGTGGTTAAAAAAATACATAAAAAGAAAAGTTTACTTAACGTCATGTTTTAACCAACGCCCAAAAACACCCCATGTCGTAGCGGTGTTGGGAAAACCTAAACTAGTTAGTATAGGGAACTCGGAATCCAAGTATGCTCTTATATATGACAATGGGGAAAATTAATAAACCAGTTAAGTTGACCTACCTTTCTAATAAAATAGTCATTTGACCAAAAAAGCCCTAGTTGTCGGTCGTTAAGCTCTAAAAGCAGCAACTAAGCCTTCTTGCCGCCGACTAAACAACAAAAGTGCCCCCAGCCGCTGGCTAAGCCTTCTAGCTGTCGGCTGAACACTAAAAAAGAAAACTTCTAATTAGTGTTTAAACACTTAAAAAGGCAAAGACGACTAGCTAGGAAAACACTATAACAATTAAGAAAAAAGCCCATAGATTCCAGCTCAGCCTCAAATTTTGATGTTTATTTTGAAACATTTCTTGGCCAATTAGACCATTTATGGTAAATTTCAAAATTATAATGTACATTTAATTTACGCCCTGCTTGCGGTGCGCGCATATAATGTATATATGTGTGAACCATCGGGTGGGCAAAAGTAAAATTGCACTAATTTTGACGTTATTTTACTAATCTCGTGAAAATAACGTTAAAAGTGGCGGAAGGTTAATCAGGCATCATGTGGTGGCGTTGATAGCCGAAAGACAAGGGCACATGCACCAATCAGCCGGTGTCCCGATGATTGAGTGCTATGTGCCTTATGTCCAAGGCTTGATGCAAAACTACTATCGAGCCGGGGGTCTCACCGGAAGCAGCCTCTCTATCCCTATGCGATAGAGGTAAGGCTGTCTACATCTTACCCTCATCAGACCCTACCATAGCATTGCTATTGGTGGGATATACTGAGTACGATGATGATGATGATAATGATAATGTACATTTAATTTAATTATCCGTTATTCTATTGGATCCAAATATATGCAATTTATATGGATTATGAATCCAATGAATTAATGGGCCGATGTCCAGTAACAAATATTAGGGGCCCATTTAAAATGTTGGGTCTATTTTCTTAGTATTAACTCATCGTGTATAATTTTTTTATTCTCTACTAAGTAGAAGACTACTAATGTCTGTTTGGTATCAGATAATGGAGTAAGGAATGGAATGCTTTATTCAAAAGGTAATGAAAAATGACATGTTTGGTTGAACATTGGAAAGAAATTAATCATTTTATGAGGGAATCCCTCCCATTATAAACATATTAAATCCATTCCTCACCCCTGTTTATTTTTTATTTTGTCCCTGTTTAATATGTTTTGGCAAGTTTGCCCTTATGTCGCTAAATTCTTGTCACACCCCGACCAAAGGCGGCGGAACATGCCGAGGTGTAACGATTACCTATAAGCACATGACACTAATTAAAGTGACAATGTTTAACAAACTTATTTCATTTCACAACATTGAAAATGTCACATAACAATATTCATAAGACAAACACAACAAAATATAGCAAAATATAGCAAATCAAATATTGTTCATTTTTGCTAATATCATAGAGGTATTTGTGACGTTTTTTTCTCCAAACTCCATAATCAACCTAGATGCAAACCTGTAACATTTCATAAAATAAAGTTTATCAACATAAAGGTTGATGAGCAATTCGTAGATTTTGAACAATATGTATATAATAAGAAAAGCCACAATCTTGTATACAAAACAACAAATAAATAGCAATAATTTGGATAATATGAGGTCGCCAATAAGAGTACATTAGCGGCACCTTCTATAAGGGAATACCAAATATATTCGGATTTCATGAGATCGTTAATAAGAATACATTAACGGCATCGTGCTATAAGAGAATACCATATAGTTCACAAATTTTTGATTCAACCCTCCAAAAGCGGTAAACACATAAGCATATAATCATGTAAGCATAGAACACCAAATCGAGCATTTATTTAAGTAAAGTATATAATGACGTTTGTGGTTTAAGACTCAAGTATAAATCATTTAATTTGAATAAGTATGAAAAGTCACCCTCAAAACAAAAGATGGAAAACGGGGTATGAAAGTACTCACGTTCAAGTAATAAACTTGAAAAGTTGATAATTTGGAGATTTTCCAGAACGACGGGTTTAACGTATGAAGCCTAAATAAAAGAAAGACTTGGTTTTAAAAAGGTTGTCTTGAAGATCTTTAAATAAAATAATTGTTGCAAAAAGTAAACAATTAAAGTTCAAGGTTTAAAATATAACTATTTAATAATTTATAATAATAACCATTTAAAAATGTAAGCTTGCTCGAAACCGGGTTAAATTATCTAACCTTAATATTTACTTAACCTATGTTAAGTAATAAAGTGGGAAAAATGCTAAAGTGCAAGTTCCTTTGGGATAGAGATACTAAAACGGGTCGTTAACGTGTGTTCGGGTTGTTGGTTTGGGTCTTGACAAATGGTCAAACCCAAAGTCAACTTTCCAAAATAATGAATGTTATGAGATAACTCAATAGAACTTAATAAGACTTAACCAAGTATGTAGATCTGTTGTTTTATAACTAACAACGTACGTTAAGCGAGTGTTCGGTTTTGTCGGTCCAAACTTTGTTATGAGATCAAGTTGGATCCAACATTTCCAAGTACTTAAGAAAATAAATAAAATCAGTTTGTAAACTATTTTTAAAGAAATATACAAGTTTTGATAACTAAAAACACACTTGTGTGTCTTAAGCGAGTAAAAATCGGATCGGTTAGGTTTCCATCTCACAACAAGTTTATAGATCGTTTCCAAATACCCAAATATAATAGATTTTGTATAATAATCTACAAATGAAAATATTTAAGTTCTACAACTAAAAAGTCAACAACAAGTCTTTTAATCAAAAGTTCAGTTTGGTTTGGTTTTCATCTCACAAAAAGTTCATAGATGGTCTCCACATACCTAAGACTTGTAAATGTGACCAACAAACTAAAATGACCAGAAGTTAAGCATGTTTAATATGTGCAAACAAGTTATATAAGTGTATATATATCAAGAACACGAAGTCCTCCATGAAGCCTTGCCTTACGAGGTCCGAAACTTAATAAACCGGAGTCGGAGAAGTAACTACCAAAGGTAACAAGGGGTGTGTATTATATATATGTTGAACCACCATATTCAATTATTAATAAGATTATATAAGCTAATTAGAATGAAATATTAAACTCAGTTTGACATTTGGAAGTCAAACCTTCAAGAACACTAAGAAAATAACAACCTTGAATCTATGAAGTTTGAGAGAGAATTTAGAGATGTAGCAAGAGTAAAATGTAACACCCCGTAACCGCAGAGGAAACGTAAACGGGATGCAACAGACACCTCTGATATCAACCACATTGTTTATAAAGAAAACTGAATACATTGATATACATCAAATTACATTATCTCATATTTCATTACCGTCTAGGTGATACACATATCATACAATACGATACATAATTCTATTTACTATAATGTATCATAACATCCCACACGCAAATCTTACACACATCAAGCACTTAGCACGTAAGCAATCACTTCATCTTAATTGTACCTGAAAAGCATGTGAGAAAACGGGTCAACTACGAATAGTTGGTGAGTTTCACAATTCGTGTAAACCATGATAAATCCATATCATAATATAATATTATCGATGTAATTATGCTGAGCCCACAAGTGAAACCTCTGACTATCCACACACAACCCCGTGGCATACTCCGCCCATGGACCTGCCCCAAACCGCTATGCCTAACATTACATAGCAAAATATATAGAACAACAAAATAGACATGTGCAACTGGCTGGGAAACATCAGCAAATCCATGCCGGACCAGTTGGGTTTGTCAGACCAATAGTACTATCCACACTCTACCGGCTTTCAGTTAATCACTCGTGTTCCGGGGCCTTAGAATGTTAGCAACTCAGACAATTACCATCTTAGTACATTTCCGAACGATTCCCGTACAATAAAATATATGTAAATACACGCAAATCCATGCGTTCAGTATGTACTTAAACATTTCAGTAGTAACATGCTTCCGCCTCGGGAAAATATTTAAAAACAATTCAGAAAAAGGGGCTCGTGAAACTCACCTTAGCACATGCAAGCAGGTAACAACAATCATTATCAGTTAACACGTCCAATCTGTAATATGATCCCTACGATCGTTATTATACAATTATTGTTTATATAATCTTTAACCGTGTTAACCGGTACATCTGGGGACACTGTTAACCCAGTACTGCACCCATTCCGGGGGCAATGTTAACCCAGAACTGTACCCGTTCCGGGGGCAATGTTAACCCAGAACACTTCTCCGGACTCAGATTGTGATTTCGTTTAGAGTTCATTAGTCAAAATTAATATTAGTTCGTTTCCCCGTTTAGCGTGCCTAGCACGGCTACCCGTTTTTACGTTTCAAAAATGAGTTTGGTCACACACGACCCGAAAATAGTGGTTGACTGATAATTTAATTAAAGTTGTGAAATTAGAGCTCGGTTTAGACGTCCCGATTGGCCGCGGGACCCGTTTCCGTCTTTAGTGCACCGGAAACTGTTAAATCGGATAAAATTACTCAAATCATCCGAATTATTTTCGGATGATTCATTTTTACTTGTTTAACTCAATTATTTGAAAATAGTTCATTTTTAGGGTTTTTATACACCAGTCAGCTCGCTTAGGCGAACTTTACCGGTTTACGCGTTTTAAACTTTAAAAGTTTGTTTTTGCACAAATAATTATCCGTTTTATCTCGGATCTTGAAATTTTGCACAAATCATTTTTTTGACAGTGGGGAATTTTATAAAAATATTTCCAGAATTAATTTTTAAATTTAAAATTTATTTATCTATTTTTAAACACCATTTAAACACTAAATATGTCGTAAATACCAAACGACCTTAGAAAAATCCCAAATTTTTCCTGGATGACCCCTGCCATCCACATAGTCCCCTGTAATTTTTTTCCAGAACCAAAATCTTTTTTTACATGCCATTTTCACTAAAACCGAGCTAGAAAACCCTAGAACTCGTTTAACCGAAAAGCCTACTTAGACTTCTCCAACGGACGTAAAATTTTGTGTGTGACTTTTACATGTTATAAAAAGCTTATCTGCAATTTTCCAGAATTTTTCATGATATTTAACTATTTTTCACCATTTTAGCCAAAACCGAGCATTAAATTCACCAAATATTCATCATTTGTCCAAAAATTACTAAAAATTCACAGAACTCTTATTTTCATGTATTTAACACCTCTATATAATTTCATGACCTAACTCAAAACCGTTCACAATCTGTCCAAAAATCCATAACCGAACATAAACCGAATATACCTTTTGTTTTCCGCCACTACAAGCTACAAACTCGTCTTTCCGCCTTATCTACCACTAAATACAGAACCTACAACCAACATACCACAATACCAAGCAAGTTACACTCACAATCAAGCCTCTTACACTATAGTTTCGGTTATTGTTTCAAAACTAAAGTTTAAACCGTAAAAATTCGTTTTTGGTTCGTTTAACTCCTTTCTTGGACCAAGATCCCTTGTATAACCCGTATACATCACTTGATCATGCAAGAATCGGTTTTCATCTTTGAAACCTCATTTTCTTGCAAATAAACTCAAGAAACGAAGATGGAAACGTAAATAACTCGACTTTTTACCTCTGTTTTCTTGCTAAAATTCTCGGTTTTTAGTTCATGATGTTGAGAGGAAATGAAGATCTTGCAATGGTGGATAAAACAAGAAATGAAGGAATGGGGTGAGACCCTTTGGGTCCGATCGAAAATAAGGAGGGGTGGGGTGGGACCCACCTTTCCATTTCTAGCCACATGTTTGGATATTCGCAATCCGGATAATGTTTTGGATAATCTGGTTCAGTTCGTTTTTCGGTTAAATGTTTAATTTAACTTAAAACGAGGCTAAAACGGTCGTTTTCGGCTTAAAAAAATGAAATTTATATAAAACCAATTTAAAAACTTTAAAAACTTAAACCATGACATTTATTAACTTAAAACATCATATTATTAATAATTGCGCATTTTTTCTGCTTGATCGATCGTCTCTTGCTTGGTTTGGTAATAAAGGTTTCGTTTAACGCACCGACGTACCATTAAATATAAATTCTTTTTCTGTGCCGTACTTTACTTATCCCGAAGCATTAATGCTTCGTAAATCACTATATATTATAGATATCGTCTATAATTGAACCCTCGATTCGTTCGGGTTTGAATAACTATCGATCGATTAATCGCGTATTCAATACGATGAATTATATATCCACGTACAATCAATACAGTGAACCATGTATTATCGTATAATTACTATGGTAATTCATGTACCCGACATTAAATAACGTAACTACTGTCTACCGGTTAGGGTATCCCTGGTTTCGTCGGAATCGTTACATTCTCCCCCCGTTAAGAAATTTCGTCTTCGAAATTTTACACGCCCACTATCCCCTTCCGAGAGAAAGGTGGGGGTTTTTCCTTCAGAATTCACCCTCGCGTTACCAGGTATAATTTGGTCCTCGCTGTGAATTCCACTTAATCTTAATCAGTAAAGCTTGGTATGTCCAAACTGTTTAGTTTTCCCGTCTACTATCTCTACGGAATTATTTATGATATCAAGTATGTCTTCTATGAGTACCTCCATTACTGGTACTTTCGTTGCCTCAACGCCTAGGCACTTTTCAATCCGTATACATGGCAAAACATCATGTATAGTACTTAGCCCCTGAAGTACTTTAATCAATAAACTAAACGACCAATCATGGAGATAGTCTCATAAGGTCCAATATATTAAGGAGCTATTTTCGGTTTTGCCAAACCTTATATCACCTCTCGAAGGCGATGCCTTAAAAATTCCTTGTCACCTCTTTCCAGTGACAATGGTTTCCCTTGAATGTTGGCATAAATCCTTTGCCAATCTCGCGCTGCTTTCAACTTATCTTAAATATTATAAATCCGATTGGTTGTTTCTCAAATCGATTCAAATCTTATGGCTTGAGTGACGCCCATTTTCAATTTAACAAATTGGTGATAATTACTTCACCCATAGGAAGCTTCAAACTCTCGATGCTTCCTTCCCCGCCTTCCAATAATGGAAGTAGGATGACTATTTCGATCTGAGATAATTGAAAATGGTACTCCACGACGAGATACCGTTTCACCATCATGAACTTGGGCGAGAGTTCATTGTGGTAATCGTCATGGATTGGGATGAAATGCGAGGATTGGTTAATCGATCCGCGATTACCCAATTTACATCATGCCTTTGATATACCTTGGGAATTTGCGTCCCGAAATCCATTGTAATATATTCCCACTATCATTGGCGAATTTTCTGTCGTTGTGGCGTTCCCTAGGGTTTTCGGTGTGCAGCCTTATCTCTTGCATAACTTAAATATTCACCAACATACGTAATCATATCTTTCTCCAAACCCGGCCATTAATAAAATCCTTTCAGATATTCGTATCATCAATAGTCTAATCCGATCCCGGATGTATGGAATATTTCGATCTATGCGCTTCGTCCATGATTAATTCACGAAGGTCATGGAGGGTCGGGATCCAAACCCGATTTTTGGAAGTAGAGAATTTCGTCCACGCGCTGTTCGAAATTCTTCTCATTGCCGTAAAGTCCCTCCTTTTCCAATTGTTCCTCTTTCAACGCCTCACGTTTAGCGACTCGAATCAGGTCCGAAAGGTTCGACTGGACTATCATCCCCAGCGCTCGCACTCGCAATGGCTTAACCCGATCTTTCCTACTCAAGGCATCGGCTACGACGTTAGCCTTGCCGGGGTGATAACGGATATCACAGTCATAATCGTTTAACAACTCGACCCATCTTCGTTGCCTCATATTCAGTTCTTTCTGATCGAATATGTGCTGCAAACTTTTATGATCGGTGAAGATGGTGCACTTCGTACCGTAGAGATAATGTCTCCAGATTTTAAGTGCGAAGATAACCGCTCCCAGTTCTAAGTCATGAGTAGTGTAATTTTTCTCGTGTACTTTTAACTGTCGGGAAGCATAGGCTATAACCTTATTATTCTGCATCAACACGCATCCTAACCCTCTACGCGATGCGTCACAATACGCGACAAAACCATCGTCTCCATCGGGGAGACTTAAAATCGGCGCTTGGCATAATTTTTTTTTTAACGTTTGAAACCCCGTTTCCTTCTCTTCTCCCCATTCATACTTTCGATCCTTTTGAGTCAGGAGAGTTAAAGGTTGGGCGATGCTGGAAAAGTTCTCTATAAATCGACGATAATATCCAGCTAAGCCTAAGAATTGGCGGATTTCCTTTGGCGATTTAGGCGCTTGCCAATTCTTAATTGCTTCAACCTTACTCGGATCAACGTGTATTCCTTGATGGTTTACAACGTGACCTAGGAATTGCACTTCTTGTAACCAGAAGTTACACTTGGAGAATTTTGCATACAACTTCTCCTGATTCAGAAGCTCTAAAATTATTCTTAAGTGTTGCTCGTGCTCTTCTTTACTTTTCGAGTAGATCAAAATATCGTCAATAAACACGATGAAGAATTTGTCGAGGTAGGGTTTACAGACTCGATTCATGAGGTCCATGAAGTCCGGCGCATTTGTTAGCCCGAACGGCATAAATAAGAATTCATAATGGTCGTAACGAGTCCGAAACGCCGTTGTTGCAACGTCCTCCTCTTGGATTTTTCATTTGGTGATAACCATATGTAAGATCAATTTTCTGAAAAATAAATCGCCCCTTGCAGTTGGTTAAACAGATCATTTACTTCGAAGAAGTGAATACCTATTCTTGATCGTCACTTTATTCAATTCTCCCTAATCAATACATATCCTAACACTTCCGTCCTTCATTTCCCAAATAACACTGGTGCACCCCATGGTGACTAACTAGGTCATATAAAACCTTATCCAATAATTCTTGCATTTCAGTTGGTGCAAGTCGGTAAGATGCTTTAGCAACAGGGCCAGCTTGAGGTATTAAATCGATTCTGAATTCGACCTGTCGGGTTGGCGGTAATCCAGGAAGTTATTCTGGGAAAACTTCTGGATATTTACGTATCACCGAAACATCTTCTATATGTTTTCTTTTAAATACTTTTCTCTGTATCTAACCGCTTCATCGTCCGAAAGAGAGCTTCTAATCATCTTCTTTTCATATTTGATTTCAGCTTCATGTTGAGTTAGCCAATCCATGTTAACTATTACGTCAAAACTTCTTAACTTTACTGGTCGTAGGTCAATAAGGAACGTTAATCGTTCAGAATAATAGGACAATTCCGAACAACTTAGTTAACCATTAGGGATTTACCGTTAGCGATTCTACAGTATAGGGTTCTATAGTTTCACTAATCGGTATCTTTCCAAATGGTAGGAGGTTAACAGGAACTAACTTCTATCGGCGACCGCAAAAATATCACTGAAGCCTATTGATTTAAAACTACAACATACTTAATACCTCCTTTGGATCATGACGTGCTTTATTCGAATTACTCACAAAAGCTCGGCTCCTTGCTTGATCAGAGGTTGATGCTTGTCATGAGGTTCTTCTTCCAACGACACCTTGGTTCAACTTTGGGCAATTTCTCTTTGAAACGTTCTGTACTGCCACATTCATAGCAAGTACAACTGTTTGGCATAATTTGATTTCTTTGGATGGATTGTTATTGAAGCTGTTGGGTTCGGAGTGGTTGTACACGAATGGGTTGGGGTTTCCGGTTCACATGGCTTCAATTGGTTCTACAATTGGGGCATTACATCCATCTGTACCACACCTGTGGCCTACTATCCCTCGACATTCTCCTTCCTGCCGATAACCATATTTTCCACATTTAGGGAAGGACCCTTCATGCGGTTCATGTTTTCACACCAGAACTAGTCTTAGTATAATTCTGGGTTATAGGACATACCTACTTATTCGAAAACCTATCTTGCACTATACCTTTATCATTTCTCTTCTTTAACACTCGACGTCTCATCTAACGTCCTTCCAGTCCGCTTCCCATAGAGTCAAATATATCAATGCTGGCTTGTGACACAACCCTTCCAAAGGTTGTATATTTTACAGGATTGACTATACTCCTTATCGATGGAGTTAGTCCCCAATATAGCGCTCACTTCGCTTAGTTTCAGGAGTAATTAGCCATGTTGCCAGACATGACAATTCCTTCAAACGATTAGCGTGTTCTAAGTGATCAGCACACAACATTCCTATCTTCCATAGCTCAGTTTCCAATCTCTGAACTTAATTACTTGAATAAAAGTGCTCTAGCATAAGAATTTTAAATTTCGACCATATCATCTGAGTAAAAATTTTCTAACTATAATTTTGTACCATCGTGTTCCATCACGATACAACATAATCTACCAACATATCTGTAGCATAATTCACTACACCATGTTCTAGACTCTTACCAATATCCTTAACCATTTCGATCTTTTCTAACCACTCGCTAATCTATTCCTCCCTTTACCATCAGCAAACTATTAATAATTTCCTTAACACAACCAACAAACATATCCTTCATACCGGATCTAATTCATTACGACTACTATTCATGTTTAGTTTATAATTAATACTTGTAGTCATAATAGTATTCGGTGGGACATTATCACTCTCAGTAATACCACCAAAAATTGAAATATTCATATTCATGTGATTGCTCAATCTATAATTCTGCGATCACATTTGCATCAACACTAGCAGTGATCTGTGATACGACATTCGGTATCATCATCTGCTATCTTTGAGCAATCAACTGAATCATATCAATCTCCATCATTGGAGTTACTCTTTTTATGTCATTCTGCCGTACCCATCCCGTACGCAGTAATCAATACTAATCTCACCGTATAACTCGTTACCAGCTCAATCATAACAGCAGGTACACATACACACCAAATATTATCATACATATTACACATACCAGTATCTAGTATATATGTCCCACAAATATAATAGCATATGGACTTAACCTGACGTCGGTTAACGTTTAAATATGTTTCATAATTCTTGTCACCAACTGACATATAGATCTTTCTCAACAGAGATTAATGTTTAATATGCTTGATTTCACTATCCTTCTACATGTCAGCATAACCGATACATGCTTACCGTGAGCACCAAACGATTACGCACCACGGAGTTATAATATCCGTGTCTATTTGTATATCCGGCATACACGGTATACCACCTACGAACGAACAACCAACTATGCTATAATGATTCCAACACCTCTTTGTGTATGGGTAATCATTCTATTCGAGTATACATGGGTATAGGCATCTAACGGGTGTAAGGATAACATAGGGAGTTGCAAGGTTCAAGGTAATCGCGCAACCCATGTTTCCTTCAAATATTCTCAATTACTATTATAGGAAACTCTATCACTTGTTCAGTCAATGTCCTCAGGCGTTCTAGGTTTGCTAAAATCGGTAATTCTCGATCTGGAGGTGGTATGTCTCATATGTTTGAAAGTGAGAAATACACATATATATTTCTATATATTATTTTTATCTGCTCATTTATGATCAAATTTATTATTATTATTATTATTTATTTTATTTTATTTATTTATTTTTACCTTAATGGAATAAGAATGGGTTTAGGTGTAGATCCGTCCGTACGTGAGGGTCGGTGGTTCAGGTGAACATAGGGGATTATTAGGATATACGGTACCGGTGTTGGTAGGGTAAGGGATTTATCAATTTTGGTTGGGAGTGACGGTTACTAGGTATTTATGGTTAATGTCAAACGGGAGATCTAACTTGGTACTATCATAACTATAGCCCGATAAGTCAGACTTATCATCAACCGATGCTCTAGAAATTTCAGCATCCTCGGTACTTTTTATTATTTCATCCCCCGGTTCCTTATCCGGGTCCTATTTCTCAGTACATGTACCCACAAGATATGTACATATATATATACACATTAGCACGTATAAATAATATTATATACTTTACACATATGTTGCCATTTTTACCTATTAATGTACCCAGTGACTTCCCCTGAATTCCCTCTTGCAGACAAGTCTGTTATTATGTTCCGAACCATAATAACTCACTTGTCCGACCGAGTTCATCCCGATACTCGTCACCATATATTATTAGTTGATATTCAGTCCCTATAATACTTGAGCTACTGGTTATATTTTAGGTATCTTTTAAAGACTGTAACACCCCGAAATCGCAGCGGAAACGTAAACGGGATGCAACAGACACCTCTGATATCAACCACATTGTTTATATAGAAAACTGAATACATTAATATACTTCAAATTACATTATCTCATAATTCATTACCGTCTAGGTGATACACACATCATACAATACGATACATAATTCTATGTAATATAATGTATCCTAACATCCCACACGCAAATCTTACACACATTAAGCACTTAGCACGTAAGCAATCACTTCATCTTAATTGTACCTGAAAAGCATGTGAGAAAACGGGTCAACTACGAATAGTTGGTGAGTTTCACAATTTGAGTAAACCATGATAAAACCATATCAAAATATAATATTATCTGGGGACACTGTTAACCCAGTACTGTACTCATTCCGGGGGCAATGTTAACCCAGAAACTCGATGTAATTATGCTGGGCCCACAAGCGAAACCTCTGTCTGGGGACACTGCTAACCCAGTACAGTACCCATTCCGGGGGCAATGTTAACCCAGAAACACGTCTAGGGACATCTGGGGACACTATTAACCCAGTATAATACTCATTCCGGGGGCAATGTTAACCCAGAAACACTTCTAGGGACACCTGGGGACACTGTTAACCCATTCCGTACGTTTCTTGTACAATCATATATTTATAAACACACGCAAATCCATGCGTTCAGTATGTACTTAAACATTTCAATAGTAACATGCTTCCGCCCCGGGAAAATATTTAAAAGCAATTCAGAAAAAGGGGCTCGTGAAACTCACCTTAGCACATGCAAGCAGGTGACAACAATCATTATCAATTAACACGTCCAATCTGTAATATGATCCCTACGATCGTTATTATACAATTATTGTTTATATAATCGTTAACCGTGTTAACCGGTACATCTGGGGACACTGTTAACCCAGTACTGTACCCATTCCGGGGGCAATGTTAACCCAGAACACTTCTCCGGACTCAGATTGTGATTTAGTTTAGAGTTCAATGGTCAAGATTATTATTAGTCGTTTTTCCCGTTTTGCGTGCTTAGCACGGTTATCCGTTTTTACGTTTCAAAAATGAGTTTGGTCACACACGACCCGAAAATAGTTGTTGACTGATAATTTAGTTAAAGATGTGAACTTAGAGCTCGGTTTAGACGTCCCGATTGGCTGCGGGACCCGTTTCCGTCTTTGGCGTACCGGAAACTGTTAAAATAGGTTAAAATTACTCAAATCATCCGAATTATTTTCGGATGATTTATTTTTACTTGTTTGACTCAATTATATGAAAATAGATCATTTTTAGGGTTTTTATACACCAGTCAGCTCGTTTAAGCGAACTTTACCTGTTTACGCATTTTAAGCTTTAAAAGTTTGTTTTTACACAAATAATTATCCGTTTAATCTCGGATCTTGAAATTTTGCACAAATCACTTTTTGACAGTGGGGAATTTTATAAAAATATTTCCAGAATTAATTTCTATATTTAAAATTTATTTATCTATTGTTAAACACCATTTAAACACTAAATATGTCGTAAATACCAAACGATCTTAGAAAAATCCCAAATTTTTCCTGGATGTCCCCTGCCATCCACATAATCCCCTGTAATTTTTCCAGAACCAAAATCTTCTTTTACATGCCATTTTCACTAAAACCGAGCTAGAAAACCCTAGAACTCGTTTAACCGAAAAGCCTACTTAGACTTCACCAACTGACCTCAAATTCTGTGTGTGACTTATACATGATATAAAAAGCTTATCTGCAATTTTCCAGAATTTTTCATGATATTTAACTATTTTTTACCATTTTTAGCCAAAACCGAGCATTAAATTCACCAAATATTCATCCTTTGTCCAAAAATTACCAAAACTTCACAGAACTCTTATTTTCATGTGTAGAACATCCCTGTAAAATTTCATGACCCAACTCTAAACGATCAACAATCTGTCCAAAAACTCCAAAACCGAATATACCTTTCGTTTTCCGCCACTACAAGCTACAAACTCGTCTTTCCGCCTTATCTACCACTAAACACAGAGCCTACAACCAACATACCACAATACCAAGAAAGTTACACTCACGATCAAGCCTCTTACACTATAGTTTCGGTTATGATTCAAAAACAAAGATTTAAACCGTAAAAATTCGTTTTTGGTTCGTTTAACTCCTTTCTTGGACCAAGATCCCTTGTATAACCCGTATACATCACTTGATCATGCAAGAATCGGTTTTCATCTTTGAAACCTCATTTTCTTGCAAACAAACTCAAGAAACGAAGATGAACACGTGATTAACTCGATTCTTTACCCGCCTTCCAATGATGGAAGTAGGATGACTATTTCGATCTGAGATAATTAAAAATGGTACTCCACGATAAGACACCATTTCACCATCATGAATTTGAGCGAGAATTCATTGCGGTGATCGTCATGGATTGGGATGAAATGCGAGGATTGGTTAATCGATCCGCGATTACCCAATTTACATCATGCCTTTGATATATCTTGGGAATTTGCGTCCCGAAATCCATTGTAATTTATTTCCACTATTATTGGCGAATTTTCTGCCGTTGTGGCGTTCCCTAGGGTTTTCGGTGTGCAGCCTTATCTTTTGCATAACTTAAATATTCACCAACATACGTAACCATATTTTCCTCCAACTCGGCCATTAATAAAATCCTTTCAGATATTCGTATCATCAATAGTCTAATCCGATCCCGGATGTATGGAATATTTCGATCTATGCGCTTCGTCCATGATTAATTCACGAAGGTCATGGAGGGTCGGGATCCAAACTCGATTTTTGAAGTAGAGAATTTCGTCCACACGGTGTTCGAAATTCTTCTCATTGCCGTAAAATCCTTCCTTTTCCAATTGTTCCTCTTTCAACGCCTCACGTTGAGCGACTCGAATCGGGTCCGAAAGGTTCGACTGGACTATCATCCCCAGTGCTCGCACTCGCAATGGCTTAACCCGATCTTTCCTACTCAAGGCATCGGCTACGACGTTAGCCTTGCCGGGGTGATAACGGATGTCACAGTCATAATCGTTTAACAACTCGACCCATCTTCGTTGCCTCATATTCAGTTCTTTCTGATCGAATATGTGCTGCAAACTTTTATGATCGGTGAAGATGGCGCACTTCGTACCGTAGAGATAATGTCTCCAGATTTTAAGTGCGAAGATAACCGCTCCCAGTTTTAAGTCGTGAGTAGTGTAATTTTTTCTCGTGTACTTTTAACTGTCGGGAAGTATAGGCTATAACCTTATTATACTGCGTCAACACGCATCCTAACCCTCTACGCGATGCGTCACAATACGCGACAAAACCATCGTCTCCATCGGGGAGACTTAAAATCGGCGCTTGGCACAATTTTAATGGTTTCTATCTTATTTGGGTCTATGTGAAATCCTTGTTGCTTTACAACATGACCAAGGGATTATGCCTTCTTTATTCAAGATCACATTTCGAAAACTTCGCGTACAACTCCTCTTGCTTTAACACTTGCACAATTTTCCTTAACCGTCGTTCGTGCTCTTCTTTACGTTGCGAATATATCAAAATATCATCAATGAATGTTATGACAAATTTGTCAAAATAAAGTTTACAGACTCGGTTCATGAGTTCCATGAATGTTGCCGGCGCATTTGTTAGCCCGAAAGGCATAACTAAGAATTCATAATGGCCGTAGCGAGTCCGAAACGCTGTTGTTGCAACGTCCTCCTCTTGGATTTTTCATTTGGTGATAACTATATTTAAGACCAATTTTCTAAATATAAATCGCCCTTTGCAGTTGGTTAAACAGATCATTTACTTCGAAGAAGTGAATACCTATTCTTGATCGTCCCTTTATTCAATTCTCCCTAACCAATACATATCCTAACACTTCGGTCCTTCATTTCCCAAATAACACTGGTGCACCCCATGGCGACCAACTAGGTCGTATGAATCCTTTATCCAACAATTCTTGTAACTGATTGGATAATTCTTGCATCCCGGACGGTGCAAGTCGGTGGGGTGCTTTAGCAACAGGACCAGCTTGAGACATTAAATCGATTCTGAATTCGACCTGTCGGGTTGGCGGTAATCCAGGAAGTTCTTCTGGGAAAACTTGTGGAAATTCACTTACCATCGGGATATCTTCTATATGTTTTCCTTTAAATACTTTGGCAATCGCGTTTGTTAAATACACCACGTCTTCTTGTCGTAAATATTATAACATCTCAAGATGAGATTAGAGTGGTAACATAATACCGTACACTTTTCTCTGTATTTAATCGCTTCATCGTCCGAAGGAGAGTTTCTAATCATCTTCTTTTCATATTTGATTTCAGCTTCACGTTGAGTTAGCCAATCCATGTTAACTATTACGTCAAAACTTCTTAACTTTACTGGTCGTAGGTCAATAAGGAACGTTAATCGTTCAGAATAATAGGACAATTCCGAACAACTTAGTTAACCATTAGGGATTTACCGTTAGCGATTCTACAGTATAGGGTTCTATAGTTTCACTAATCGGTATCTTTCCAAATGGTAGGAGGTTAACAGGAACTAACTTCTATCGGCGACCGCAAAAATATCACTGAAGCCTATTGATTTAAAACTACAACATACTTAATACCTCCTTTGGATCATGACGTGCTTTATTCGAATTACTCACAAAAGCTCGGCTCCTTGCTTGATCAGAGGTTGATGCTTGTCATGAGGTTCTTCTTCCAACGACACCTTGGTTCAACTTTGGGCAATTTCTCTTTGAAACGTTCTGTATTGCCACATTCATAGCAAGTACAGCTGTTTGGTATAATTTGATTTCTTTGGATGGATTGTTATTGAAGGTGTTGGGTTCGGAGTGGTTGTACACGAATGGGTTGGGGTTGCCGGTTCACATGGCTTCATTTGGTTCTACAATTGGGCATTACATCCATCTTTACCACACCTATGGCCTACTATCACTCGACATTCTTCTTCCTACCGATAACCATATTTTCCACATTTAGGGAAGGACCCTTCATGCGGTTCATGTTTTCACACCAGAACTAGTCTTAGTATAATTCTGGGTTGTAGGACATACCTACTTATTCAAAAGCCCATCTTGCCCTATACCTTTAACATTTCTTTTCTTTAACACTCGACGTCTCACCTAACGTCCTTCCAGTCCGCTTCCCATAGAGTCAAGTATATCAATGCTGGCTTGTGACACAACCCTTCCAAAGGTTGTATATTTTACAGGATTGACTATACTCCTTATCGATGGAGTTAGTCTCCAATATAGCGCTCACTTCGCTTAGTTTCAGGAGTAATTAGCCATGTTGCCAGACATGCCAATTCCTTCAAACGATTAGCGTGTTCTAAGTGATCAGCACACAACATTTCTATCTTTCATAGCTCAGTTTCCAATCTCTGAACTAAATCACTCGAATAAAAGTGCTCTAGCACAAGAATTTTAAATCCTGACCATATCATCTGAGTAATAATTTTCTAACTATAATTTTGTACCATCGTGTTCCATCACGATACAACATAATCTACCAACATATCTGTAGCATATTTCACTACAAAATGTTCTAGACTCTTACCAACATCCTTAACCATTTCGATCTTTTCTAACCACTTGCCAATCTATTCCTCCCTTTACTATCAGTAAACATTAATTATTTCCTTAACACAACCAACAAATATATCCTTCATACAGGATCTAATTCATTACGACTACTATTCATGTTTAGTTTATAACTAATACTTGTAGTCATAATAGTATTCGGTGGGACATTATCACTCTTAGTAATACCACTAAGAATTGAAAATATTCATATTCATGTGATTGCTCGATCTATAATTCTGCGATCGCATTTGCATCAACACTAGCAGTGATCTGTGATACGACATTCGGTATCATCATCTGCTATCTTTGAGCAATCAACTGAATCATATTAATCTCCATCATTGGAGTTACTCTTTTTATGTCATTCTGCCGTACCCACCCCGTACGCAGTAATCAATAGTAATCTCACCGTATAACTCATTACCAGCTCAAT
Source organism: Bidens hawaiensis (assembly GCF_021521415.1). Taxonomy (NCBI): domain Eukaryota; kingdom Viridiplantae; phylum Streptophyta; class Magnoliopsida; order Asterales; family Asteraceae; genus Bidens; species Bidens hawaiensis. The sequence goes on from NW_027499330.1 coordinate 47,997, forward strand.
CATAACAGCAGGTACACATACACACCAAATATTATCATACATATTACACATACCAGTATCTAGTATATATGTCCCACAAATATAATAATATATGGACTTAACCTGACGTCGGTTAACGTTCAAATATGTTTCATAACCCTTGTCACCAACTGACATATAGATCTTTCTCAACAAAGATTAATGTTTAATATGCTTGATTTCAATATCCTTCTGCATGTCAGCATAACCGTTACATGCTCACCGTGAGCACCAAACGATTACGTACCCGGAGTTATAATATCCGTGTCTATTTGTATATCCGGCATACACGGTATACCACCTACGAACGAACAACCAATTATGCTATAATGATTCTTTGTGTATAGGTAATCATTCTATTCGAGTATACATGGGTATAGGCATCTAACAGATGTAAGGATAACATAGGGAGTTGCAAGGTTCAGGGTAGTCGCGCAACATGGGTTGCCTTCAAATATTATCAATTACTATTATGGGAAACTCTATCACTTGCTCAGTCAATGTCCTCAGGCGTTCTAGGTTCGCTAAAATCGGTAATTCTCAATCTGGAGGTGGTATGACTCATATGTTTGAGAGTAAGAAATATATATATTTCTATATATTATTTTTATCTGCTCATTTATTATCAAATTTATTATTACTATTATTTCATTTTATTTGATTTATTTATTTATTTATTTATTACCTTAATGGAATAAGAATGGGTTCAGGAACAAGTCCATTCGTACGTGAGGGTCGTCGGTTCGGGTGAACATATGGGGTTATTAGGATATACGGTACCGGTGTTGGTAGGGTAAGGGATTTATCAATTTTGGTTGGGAGTGACGGTTACTAGATATTTCTGGTTAATGTTAAACGGGAGATCTAACTTGGTACTATCATAACTATGGCCCGATAAGTCAGACTTATCATCGCCCGATGCTCTAGGAATTTCAGCATCCTCGGTACTTTTATTATTTCATCCCCCGGTTCCTTATCCGGGTCTTATTTCTCAATACTTGTACCCACAAGATATGCACATATATATATATATATACACATTAGCACGCATAAATAATATTGTATACTTTACACATATGTTGCCATTTTTACCTATTAATGTTCCCCGTGACTTCCCCTGAATTCCCTCGTGCGGACAAGTCTGTTATTATGTTCTGGACCATAATAACTCACTTGTCCATCCAAGTTCATCCAGATCCCGTCACTATATATTATTAGTTGATATTCAGATCCTATAATACTTGAGCTACTGGTTATATTTTAGGTATCTTTTAAAGACATCCTAATTCCTTATAACCAATGGCTCTGATACCAAGTTCTGTAACACCCCGAAACCGCAGCGGAAACTTAAACGGGATACAACAGACACCTCTGATATCAACCACATTGTTTATAAAGAAAACTGAATACATTAATATACTTCAAATTACATTATCTCATAATTCATTACCGTCTAGGTGATACACACATCATACAATACGATACATAATTCTATGTAATATAATGTATCCTAACATCCCACACGCAAATCTTACACACATCAAGCACTTAGCACGTAAGCAATCACTTCATCTTAATTGTACCTGAAAAGCATGTGAGAAAACGGGTCAACTACGAATAGTTGGTGAGTTTCACAATTTGAGTAAACCATGATAAAACCATATCAAAATATAATATTATCTGGGGACACTGTTAACCCAGTACTGTACTCATTCCGGGGGCAATGTTAACCCAGAAACTCGATGTAATTATGCTGGGCCCACAAGCGAAACCTCTGTCTGGGGACACTGTTAACCCAGTACAGTACCCATTCCGGGGGCAATGTTAACCCAGAAACACGTCTAGGGACATCTGGGGACACTATTAACCCAGTATAATACTCATTCCGGGGGCAATGTTAACCCAGAAACACTTCTAGGGACACCTGGGGACACTGTTAACCCATTCCGTACGTTTCCTGTACAATCATATATTTATAAACACACGCAAATCCATGCGTTCAGTATGTACTTAAACATTTCAATAGTAACATGCTTCCGCCCCGGGAAAATATTTAAAAGCAATTCAGAAAAAGGGGCTCGTGAAACTCACCTTAGCACATGCAAGCAGGTAACAACAATCATTATCAATTAACACGTCCAATCTGTAATATGATCCCTACGATCGTTATTATACAATTATTGTTTATATAATCTTTAACCGTGTTAACCGGTACATCTGGGGACACTGGTAACCCAGTACTGTACCCGTTCCGGGGGCAATGTTAACCCAGAACACTTCTCCGGACTCAGATTGTGATTTAGTTTAGAGTTCAATGGTCAAGATTATTATTAGTCGTTTTTCCCGTTTTGCGTGCTTAGCACGGTTATCCGTTTTTACGTTTCAAAAATGAGTTTGGTCACACACGACCCGAGAATAGTTGTTGACTGATAATTTAGTTAAAGATGTGAACTTAGAGCTTGGTTTAGACGTCCCGATTGGCCGCGGGACCCGTTTCCGTCTTTGGCGTACCGGAAACTGTTAAAATAAGTTAAAATTACTCAAATCATCCGAATTATTTTCGGATGATTTACTTTTACTTGTTTGACTCAATTATATGAAAAATAGTTCATTTTTAGGGTTTTTATACACCAGTCAGCTCGTTTAAGCGAACTTTACCGGTTTACGCATTTTAAGCTTTAAAAGTTTGTTTTTACACAAATAATTATCCGTTTAATCTCGGATCTTGAAATTTTGCACAAATCACTTTTTGACAGTGGGGAATTTTATAAAAATATTTCCAGAATTAATTTCTATATTTATAATTTATTTATCTATTTTTAAACACCATTTAAACACTAAATATGTCGTAAATACCAAAAGATCTTAGAAAAATCCCAAATTTTTCCTGGATGTCCCCTGCCATCCACATAGTCCCCTGTAATTTTCCCAGAACCAAAATCTTCTTTTACATGCCATTTTCACTAAAACCGGGCTAGAAAACCCTAGAAATCGTTTAACCGAAAAGCCAACTTAGACTTCTCCAACTGACCTCAAATTTTGTGTGTGACTTATACATGATATTAAAAGCTTATCTGTAATTTTCCAGAATTTTTCATGATATTTAACTATTTTTCACCATTTTTAGCCAAAACCGAGCATTAAATTCACCAAATATTCATCCTTTGTCCAAAAATTACCAAAACTTTACAGAACTCTTATTTTCATGTGTAGAACATCCCTGTAAAATTTCATGACCCAACTCTAAACGATCAAGAATCTGTCCAAAAACTCCAAAACCAAACATAAACCGAATATACCTTTTGTTTTCCGCCACTACAAGCTACAAACTCGTCTTTCCGCCATAACACCACTAAACACAGAGCCTACAACCAACATACCACAATACCAAGAAAGTTACACTCACGATCAAGCCTCTTACACTGTAGTTTCGGTTATGATTCGAAAACAAAGATTTAAACCGTAAAAATTCGTTTTTGGTTCGTTTAACTCCTTTCTTGGACCAAGATCCCTTGTATAACCCGTATACATCACTTGATCATGCAAGAATCGGTTTTCATCTTTGAAACCTCATTTTCTTGCAAACAAACTCAAGAAACGAAGATGAACACGTGATTAACTCGATTCTTTACCTTGTTTTCTTGCTACAAACTCTCGGTTTTGGATCATGATCTTGAGAGGATTGAAGGATGTTGATATGTTGGTGTAAAAAAAAAGAAATGAAGTAATGGGGAAGACCCATGTCCGATCGGAACTATGTGGGGGGTGGGGTGGGACCCACCTCTCCATTCTAGGCCACATGTTTGGATATCCGTAATCCGGATAATGTTTTGGATAATCTTGTTCAGTTCGTTTTTTGGTTAAATGTCTAATTCGGCTTAAAACGAAACGGTCGTTTTACGGATTAAAAATGAAATTTATATAAAACCGATTTAAAAACTTTAAAAACTTAAACCATGACATTTATTAACTTAAAACATCATATTATTAATTATTGCGCATCTTTTTCGGCTTCATCGATCATCTCTTGCTCGGTTTGGTATTGAAGGTTTCGTTTAATGTACCGACGTACCATTAAATCGAAATTCCTTTTTCTGTGCCGTACGTTACTTATCCCGAAGCATTAATGCTTCGTAAAATCACTAAATATTATAGATATCCTCTATAATTGAACCCTCGATTCGTTCGGGTTTTAATAACTATCGATCGATTAATCGCATATTCAATACGATGAATTATATATTCACGTACAATCAATACAGTGAATCATGTATTCTCGTATAATTACTATGGTAATTCATGTACCCAACATTAAATATGACGTAACTATTGTCTCCCGGTTAGGGTATACCGGGTTTCGTCGGAATCGTTACAAAGACATCCTAATTCTTTATAACCAATGGCTCTGATACCAAGTTCTGTAACACCCCGTAACCGCAGCGGAAACGTAAACGGGATGCAACAGACACCTCTGATATCAACCACATTGTTTATAAAGAAAACTGAATATATTAATATACACTAATTACATTATCTCATATTTCATTACCGTCTTGGTGATACACATATCATACAATGCGATACATAATTCTATTTACTATAATGTATCATAACATCCCACACGCAAATCTTACACACATAAAGCACTTAGCACGTAAGCAATCACTTCATCTTAATTGTACCTGAAAAGCATGTGAGAAAACGGGTCAACTACGAATAGTTGGTGAGTTTCACAATTCGTGTAAACCATGATAAATCCATATCATAATATAATATTATCGATGTAATTATGCTGAGCCCACAAGTGAAACCTCTGACTATCCACACACAACCCCGTGGCATACTCCGCCCACGGACCTGCCCCAAACCGCTATGCCTAACATTACATAGCAAAATATATAGAACAACAAAATAGACATGTGCAACTGGCTGGGAAACATCAACAAATCCATGCCGGACCAGTTGGGTTTGTCAGACCAATAGTACTATCCACACTCTACCGGCTTTCAGTTAATCACTCGTGTTCCGGGGCCTTAGAATGTTAGCAACTCAGACAATTACCATCTTAGTACATTTCCGTACGATTCCCGTACAATAAAATATATGTAAATACACGCAAATCCATGCGTTCAGTATGTACTTAAACATTTCAGTAGTAACATGCTTCCGCCCCGGGAAAATATTTAAAAACAATTCAAAAAAAGGGCTCGTGAAACTCACCTTAGCACATGTAAGCAGGTAACAACAATCATTATCAGTTAACACGTCCAATCTGTAATATGACCCTACGATCGTTATTATACAATTATTGTTTATATAATCTTTAACCGTGTTAACCGGTACATCTGGGGACACTGTTAACCCAGTAATGCACCCATTCCGGGGGCAATGTTAACCCAGAATTGTACCCGTTCCGGGGGCAATGTTAACCCAGAGCACTTCTCCGGACTCAGATTGTGATTTCGTTTAGAGTTCATTAGTCAAAATTAATATTAGTTCGTTTCCCCGTTTAGCGTGCCTAGCACGGCTATCCGTTTTTACGTTTCAAAAATGAGTTTGGTCACACACGACCCGAAAATAGTGGTTGACTGATAATTTAATTAAAGTTGTGAAATTAGAGCTCGGTTTAGACGCCCCGATTGGCCTCGGGACCCGTTTCCGTCTTTAGTGCACCGGAAACTGTTAAATCGGATAAAATTACTCAAATCATCCGAATTATTTTCGGATGATTCATTTTTACTTGTTTAATTCAATTATATGAAAATAGTTCATTTTTATGGTTTTTATACACCAGTCAGCTCGCTTTGGCGAACTTTACCGGTTTACGCGTTTTAAACTTTAAAAGTTTGTTTTTGCACAAATAATTATCCGTTTAATCTCGGATCTTAAAATTTTGCACAAATCATTTTTTTGACAGTGGGGAATTTTATAAAAATATTTCCAGAATTAATTTTTATATTTAAAATTTATTTATCTATTTTTAAACACCATTTAAACACTAAATATGTCGTAAATACCAAACGACCTTAGAAAAATGCCAAATTTTTCCTAGATGACCCCTGCCATCCACATAGTCCCCTGTAATTTTTTTCCAGAACCAAAATCTTTTTTTACATGCTATTTTCACTAAAACCGAGCTAGAAAACCCTAGAACTCGTTTAACCGAAAAGCCTACTTAGACTTCTCCAACGGACCTAAAATTTTGTGTGTGACTTTTAAATGTTATAAAAAGCTTATCTGCAATTTTCCAGAATTTTTCATGATATTTAACTATTTTTCACCATTTTAGCCAAAACCGAGCATTAAATTCACCAAATATTCATCCTTTGTCCAAAAATTACTAAAAATTCACAGAACTCTTATTTTCATGTATTTAAATCCTCTATAAAGTTTCATGACCTAACTTTAAACCGTTCACACTCTGTCCAAAAATCCATAACCGAACATAAACCGAATATACCTTTTGTTTTCCGCCACTACAAGCTACAAACTCGTCTTTCCGCCTTATCTACCACTAAATACAGAACCTACAACCAACATACCACAATACCAAGCAAGTTACACTCACAATCAACCCTCTTACACTATAGTTTCGGTTATTGTTTCAAAACTAAAGTTTAAACCGTAAAAATTCGTTTTTGGTTCGTTTAACTCCTTTCTTGGACCAAGATCCCTTGTATAACCCGTATACATCACTTGATCATGCAAGAATCGGTTTTTATCTTTGAAACCTCATTTTCTTGCAAACAAACTCAAGAAACGAAGATGGAAACGTAAATAACTCGACTTTTTACCTCGGTTTTCTTGCTAAAATTCTCGGTTTTTAGTTCATGATGTTGAGAGGAAATGAAGATCTTGCAATGGTGGATAAAAAAAGAAATGAAGGAATGGGGTGAGACCCTTTGGGTCCGATCGGAAATAAGGAGGGGTGGGGTGGGACCCACCTTTCCATTTCTAGCCACATGTTTGGATATTCGCAATCCGGATAATGTTTTGGATAATCTGGTTCAGTTCGTTTTTCGGTTAAATGTTTAATTTAACTTAAAACGAGGCTAAAACGGTCGTTTTCGGCTTAAAAAAATGAAATTTATATAAAACCAATTTAAAAACTTTAAAAACTTAAACCATGACATTTATTAACTTAAAACATTATATTATTAATAATTACGCATCTTTTTCGGCTTGATCGATCGTCTCTTGCTTGGTTTGGTATTAAAGGTTTCGTTCAACGCACCGACGTACCATTAAATCGAAATTCTTTTTCTGTGCCGTACTTTACTTCTCCCGAAGCATTAATGCTTTGTAAAATCACTATATATTATAGATATCGTCTATAATTGAACCCTCGATTCGTTCGGGTTTCAATAACTATCGATCGATTAATCGCGTATTCAATACGATGAATTATATATCCACGTACAATCAATACAGTGAACCATGTATTCTCGTATAATTACTATGGTAATTCATGTACCCGACATTAAATATAACGTAACTACTGTCTACCGGTTAGGGTATCCCTGGTTTCGTCGGAATCGTTACGTAAAATGAAGAAGATGGGTGTGTATATATAGGGTAAGGGTCAAAGCTTCTTTGCAAGGTTCTCTTTTATGTTTACATGCAAATATATCAATAGTTTCGGTTTACAAAACGGGTCGGTTTACAACATTAAACAATACAAATACGAATACAATCGAGACCCGAATTTGACGAATGTCATAGTATCCCATACTTTAGGAAATTTCATCCCGAAATTAAGACGAAGATGGTGATGCAAACAAATGTGGATACGTCTCTTTCATTGCGTCTTCTCGTTCCCAAGTGAATTCTGCGCCACGTCGTGATTCCCATCGAACTTTAACTAACCGAATACGACTACGTTTGGTTTTCTTCTCGTTGCGACCCATGATCTCAACATGTCATTCAACCATAATCATTGACTCATCGACATGTACTTCGTCGAGAGGTATATGGAGATTACCCTCGACTAAGCACTTTTTAAGATTTGAAACATCAAATGTCGGATGAACACCAGCAAGTGCTTGCGGTAGTTCGAGTCGATAAGCTACTTTCCCAACACGTTCAAGAATTTTAAAAGGACCAACGAAATGCGAAGCTAGCTTACCCTTCTTTCCAAAACAGACCACCCCCTTCCAAGGAGATACTTTTAGAAGGACAAGGTCGTCACCATTAAATTCGATCGGTTTTCGCCGTTTGTCGGCGTAACTCTTTTGACGACTTCTAGCGGCTAGGAGATTTTTAAGGATTTGATCGATGATGTCGGTAGCTTCTTGGACCATTTTGGGTCCCGTGATTTGAGCTTCACCTATTTCATTCCAACTAATCGGGAACGACATTTATGACCGTATAGAGCTTGAAAAGGAGCCATATTAATGCTAGAATGATAGCTATCGTTATATGAAAACTCGATGAACGGAATGTGAGAATCCCAATTCCCACCGAAATCAAGAACACACACTCGTAGCATATCCTTGAGTGTTTGAATCGTGCGTTCGGATTGTCCGTCCGTTTGAGGATGATAAGCGGTGCTAAGATCGAGACGAGTTCCCAGGGCTTCTTGAAGTGAACGCCAAAATTGAGAGGTAAAACGGGCATGCGATGAAATGATAGTCAATGGTAAACCGTGTCAGCACACAATTTCCCGAATATAGATTTGAGCAAGCTGCTCGACAGAATACTTCTCGCAGATCGGAATGAAATGAGCATACTTGGTTAAACGATCAATGATCACCCAAATACTACTGTTGCCTTTTTGGGTGTTGGGTAATTTAGTGATAAAGTCCATAGCAATGTCTTCCTATTTCCAAACGAGGATTGGTGGTTGCTCGAGTAGACTAAAAGGTCTTTGAGCAAGTAAGACATTTAGATACAAACAACGCTACGTCCTTTTTCATACCTGGCCCCAAAAGGTAGCACGAAGATCGAATTACATCTTATCCGCACTGGGATGAACGGAATATCGCGAATTATGAGTTTCGTCGAGTATACAAGTACGAAGGTCATCACAATTTGGAACCCACAAACGATTTAGAAAGTACAAAAGACCATCGGGTTTAGTTTCGAGTTGAAGTTCGGCTCCACATGACATTTCGTCGTACATGTTACCTTCTTCAACAGAGGTACGTTGAGCTTGAAAGATACAAATTTGAAGATCGGTTTGAGCAATAACGCTTAGAAGCAGAATGGATTTAACATTAACCTTTCGACTTAGGGCGTCAGTGACAAAATTCGCTTTACCGGGATGCTAGCGAATTTCACAATCGTAATCATTAAGTAATTCAGCCCATCGTCGTTGTCTCATGTTGAGATCTTTTTGGTCAAAAATATGTTAAAGGCTTATATGATCGGTGAAAACCACACATTTTGTACCATAAAGGTAATGTCTCTAGATTTTGAGAGCAAAAACGACGGCACCGAGTTCGAGATCTTGAGACGTATAGTTCTTCTCGTTGACCTTTAGTTTCCTTGATGTGTAAGCAATGACTTGACCTCGTTGCATGAGGACACAACCAAGTCCTTGATGAGAGGCATCACAAAATACAACGAAATCGTCGTTTCCATCGGGAAGGGTTAGGATAGGAGCATTGCAAAGCATGTCCTTAAGAGTACAAAAGGCTTCCTCTTGCTTCAAACCTCAATCGAATGGTTTCCCTTTATGAGTGAGGGAGGTAAGAGGCAAGGAAATCTTAGAAAAGTTTCGAATGAAACGCTGATGATATCCGGCCAAACCAAGGAACGGTAGAATTTCCGTGGGAGTCGTTGGAGTTTTCCAATCCTTAACGGCCTTAATTTTAGCGGGATCAACATGAATACCTTTGTCGTTTATGATATGTCCTAAAAATTGAACTTCCTCGAGCCAAAATTCATATTTGGAGAACTTGGCATAAAGTCGTTCGTTTCTGAGGAGTTCGAGAATGGAACACAAATGATGTTCATCTTCGGCTTTGGATTTAGAGAAGATAAGGATGTTATCAATAAAGACAATAGAGAATTTATCAAGGAATGGTTTGCAAACGCGGTTCATGAGGTCCATAAATACCGCGGGTGCATTTGTTAACCCGAAGGGCATAACCAAAAATTCGAAATGTCGATATCGAGTACAAAATGCGGTTTTAGGAATGTCTTCTTCGCGAACACACAATTGATGATAACCTGATCGAAGATCGATTTTGGAGAAACAAGTTTCTCCTTGAAGTTGGTCGAATAGGTCGTCGATGCGTGGCAAGGGATAACGATTTTTGATGGTGAGTTTGTTAAGCTCTCGGTAATCGATGCACATACAAAACAAACCATCCTTCTTTTTCCCGAAGAGAACGGGAGTGCCTCAAGGAGATGAGCTAGGACGAATGAAACCTTTATCGGAAAGTTCCTCGAGTTGGTTCGACAATTCTTTCATTTCTGAAGGGGATAGACGGTAAGGAGCCTTGGCCACGGGCATTACGCCGGGCACAAGATCGATTCGGAATTCAACCGGACGAACGGTTGGAAGACCGGTGACATCATCGGGTAAGACATCGAGGAAATCGCGAACAATAGGAATATCCTGGATTTTCCTTTCCTTTCTATCTTTTGTCATCGAGAGAGCTAGAAACGGAACGTACTTTTGGCATAAGTACTTTTGCGATTGAGAGCACGGCATGAGATTAAGTCTTCTAGAAGTAGTGTTCCCAAAGACTTTAAGAATTTTACCATTGACTAGCGGAATGCGAATGAATTTATCGAGGCAAACAACTTCGGCACGGTGCAAAGATAACCAATCCATGCCTACTATGACATCGAAACTTCCCATTTGCATCGGGATGAGATCAATGGAGAATTTATGATTAGAAAGGATGAGAGTACAATCGCGTACGACGGAGTTGATGGTAATGGAATTTCCATTGGCGACTTCAACAGAAAACAGTCGGGAAAGCTTGGTTCGAGACATAGCAATTTTCGACTTAAATTTCAAAGAAATAAAACTTCTATCGGCACCAGTATCAAATAAAATAGAAGCCAAATGATGGTTCACCAAAAACATACCGTTCACGACATTGTTTGCTACTTGAGCTTTATTTGCATTCATCATGAAAGCTCTCCCTTGATGGCCATGGTTGACTTGAGGTGCTGGTTGTGGAGGTGGTGCTTGTATGGCTTGGATAGGTTGGATGAGTGGTGCATTGAGTTAGGGAAGTTAGGGTTGATAGGTTTGGACTTGGTAGGCTTGGGTTTGGTAGTAAGGTATGGTTACGGTTTGAGCTTAGGTTGGCAAAAGTTAATCGTGGGAAATTTTTGCAAAAAAGGTTGGGATCGCCACAAATTGAAGCAAGCTCGGGGTGGTTGGGGTTGGTTTGGTGGTTAGGGTGCATAACGGTTTTGGGCATTTTGGGGAGTGGTTCTTGGTTGGTTAGGTTGGGTTTGTTGTGCGGATCGGCATGTAGTGTTGAGATGACAAAAATGGTTACAAATAGTGCATTGGCGACATGGAAAATATGATGGGTGATGACGTTGGCAATTGTTGCATAGCGGAAAAGTAACGGTATAGGGTATTCAGTTTTGGGGAGCTTGGGTTTGGTTTTGTTGTGGTTGGGGTTGGGTAACAGCAAAGTTTTGGTAGTTGGTTTTGGGTTTCTTTTTGTTGTTGTTGTTGTTGTTGTTGTTGTGACAGGAGGAGTTTGAGTAATTAATGGCTTGTGGTGCGGGTTCAACTTTGGCTTGCGGTGCGGGTTTGAGCTTGGCTTTCTCACTTGATTTCTTGAGGGTTAGGGTACCCGCCTTCACATGATTTTCCGATAGTGCACCGGCTAGAGTGATGGCGTCCTCAAGGTTCACGGGTTTGCTACTCATAACAGAGTCCCGGATTTGCATCGGTAGGCCTCCAATGTATTTGTCAAGCTCACGCTCAGCCGGGGTAACCAAGTGAAGGACAAGAATGCTTAACTCGTGAAAACGAAGTGAGTAGGCGGCATTATCACCACTATCTTGCTTGAGGTTCCAAAATTCCTCCTCAAGCTTTTGAAGCTCGTGTTTGGGACAAAACTTCTTCATCATGAGTGCCTTGAGGTTGGACCATGGAAGAGCCATAGCTGTTTTCGACCTTTGGAGGTTCATGACACTACCCCACCATGTTAGAGCTGTTTTTCTAAACATGCTTGAAGCGAAATTTGTCTTTTTCGCCTCGGGGCATTCGCTGTGTAGGAACACATTCTCCATGGACTCGAACCATTGCAACAAGGTAGTCGCACAATTCGTACCCAAAAACTCGTTTGGGTTTGCACTAGTAAATTGCTTGTACGAGTAGGATGCAGGTTTGGGTTCAACGGGTTCAACAACGGGTGCGGGTTGGGTAGCTTGGATTTGGGTTACAAGTTCAGGAATCACAGCGACCATTTGCTTGAAGATAAAAGCAGCCATACGTCGGTTGGTGTTCTTGCGCGGTCTTAGTGGAGGCATGCTAAAAGATTATAAAGAAATGGAATAAGTTTTGGGTAAAAATAAATGAATATGAAGGTGTATAAAAATAAATTAAGATGAAGTTTAAATTTTCTTGATTGTGAATCCTAGAGTTAGTAAGGAGAAGATGTTAGTGTTAGATAAAATGTAAATCTTTGTATATAAGCAACAAAACTGAAAACAAAACGCAAATGATTTTTGAGAGGTTAAGCTTGAAAATTTGAGATTTTGAGGTTTATAGAGTCGAAAAATCGTACATTAACCACCATAATTTGATATTCCGACTCTAAAAAGTTTTATAAAACACCATATTGGAGTCTAAACATGTGCACGAACCACCGCGACTTTGTCATGTTTTCGACTCAAATAACGATAACAACACAATAAATCGAGATACAACGTCATGTCAAAGCACTAGTCCACGAAACACCATAGTTCTATTGTTTTGACACCGAAAATTTAGGTTGACGACCGGAACCCTCGCATTCGACAACTTAAAGTATTGACATGTATAACACGATTTAAGGCCTAGAAAACGAGCACTATAATTCAACCATCCTAGGTAAGTAAATCACCTTTGATTATTGGAATCTTTTTGTCAAATGGTCGTTTTATAATGTCTCATTTACTATGATGGCTACAAACTCGATATACACACAACCTTTAAGGGATTTGAAACAACGTTATCCAAGTTAATCTTGTAATCCATAAAAGACAATGAAAATCTACTTTTGCGTTTTAAGGTAAGGATACCTTAGAGATACTAAGAAAGTGTGTGTATGTGAACATTTAGGATATTGGTGAATTTTAAACAAGTTTATAAATAACATGCGATATGAAAAATCAAATGGAGTAAACACGTATAAGCACATGTATAGGACCCTAAGCATAACAATACTAGGTCGTCACGTCTAACCACCTATCTTATTGTCATGGCTCTGATACCAATCTGTCACACCCCCGACCAAAGGCGGCCGAACATGCCGAGTGTTAGTACACGGTTTTGCGTCTTGAGTCTTTGTATTTATGGTTAATGTATTTATCGTTTTATTTATGTAATAATTATTTATGATTAATGTAGTTCGTTAAATTAGTCATCTAGTTCGTTAAGGTTGTTTACTGAACTAGACGAAAGTTATGTTTCCTCCCGATTCATTAAGGATGTTTAACGAATAAGGGGGTGTTTCGTTAAGTTTATTTCATTAATGTATTGTAATGAAGTCGGTGTCTGGTTCGTTATGGAGTGTTAACAAACCAGACCCGTCTTCTATAGATAGTGGTAGTTTCCACTGTTTAATTTAAGTCTTGGAGTTAATATTATTGAATATCTGCCAATTTGTTCTCTCAAGCTTCATTAACGTAATCAACCCTAATATTATACATACACATATATATACAACTAATACTAATATTAATTGATAACATATAATCAACACTATAATGAACTAGATCCGATATAGTTATTATAATCTATTAGATCTCAGATCTGTTTGAGAGGTATTTACAAGTAGTATCAGAGCTTTCGGTTGCTCAATTGCTCTTTATTTGTTAATTAATTCGTTAGTTTGGACTGTTTAAGTGTTAGTTTGGTATAAGTTTGGTTTCGGTTTGATTTTGATCAAATTGAGTGTGAATTGGACTTGTTATGTACTGGTCTAGATTAGATCTGTGGTTGTTAAGGTATTGGTAAGGTGTGGTTAGAAGCAATTGGTAATTGGTTTGAGTTGGTTTGGATCTGTTTTGACCAAAAACAGAGGATTGGTTTTGGTTAAATTGGTTACGGGTTAAGGTAAAGTGAGTTACGCGATGTTTTGATTTGGATTCGTGTTGTGTTTGCGAGTACATTGATAGGTGAATTGGACGTTTCGGTTTCATATTGATTAAGTATTACGGATCTGGTTTTTCATATTTGTGTTCTTAGTTTGGCCAAAATATGGAAATCCCAGATGAAGATTTGAAGATCTTCATACGAGTTTTGAAGATTCGTTAAACATTGCTAATTCGTTAAGCACTGTTCATCAGTTCGTTACCTAGTTCATCACATTTTCTGATTCGTGTTATTCAATACGTGTGACACGTGTCTAATTTGTTTCCTTAAATTACAACAACTTTTGCCACGTGGCAATAGTTGTCAGATTTTGTTACAACCGTTGTAACAACCTGATTCGCTATAGTTGATTCGTTATCAACTTTAGCTACTTCATTACTTTAATTCGTCACTTAATTCGTTAAGAGATTCATTAAGATTGACTCAGTGATTTGTTACTCTGAAATCAAATTCGTTAATCTGATTCGTTGACCAATTCGTTATAACCTTTAATATTCGTTAACATTTCAGATTCGTTAAAACTTATTCCTGATTCGTTACCTGGACAATTTTCAATTCGTCAATTGTGATTCGTTAACCACTCTTTACAGTTCGTTAATTCCACTGTTCACAGTTCGTGTATACATTTTTAACCTTTAATCCTTGAAGTTTGAAAATATTGTCATTTAACAACATGGCTGGTATGTATGCTTTGGCATCTCAAAATATGTTGAGGCAACAAATGCTGCAACTGGACACTGAGATAGGTTCACATTCAAAATGACCACGATTAATGAAATTTAGCGATTTTGATAAATGGGAACCCCGTTTTTGTGCTCATTTGGCATCTATTCACCCAGACTGCTCATATTGATTGGATGAGGTTTACACTGTTCCTATGATTGGAGATGAGATTATCGGTTACACACCTAAAGCTATTTCTCAATACTCGCAAGAAGAAAAGAAAGAATTGGAGATCGAGACAAAAGCCTACTCAACTCTTACAATGGCTTTACCTCAAAACATCTTTCACCAAGTGGGTAGCATAAAAATTTGTGCTTCACTATTCCAACATATTCGTATGAGGAGTATGTGTAACACTGCTGAAAACAAGAAAGTCATGCTAAAGTTTCAATTTAGAAACTTTAATTTATTAAAGGATGAAACTGTTGAGGAGATGATGACAAGGTTCAATCATTTGATAGCTGAGATGGATAAAATGAAGCTGGAAACGAGGTTGATAAGATTGATACTATCAAGAGTGCACTACCGAGTTCTTATTCTACATTTTTGATGGTTCAGAAAGAGAACAATTACTTCAACAATGCAGACTTGACTGCGTCCGAATTCATGCAAAAGATTGAAGCAAGATAATACGATCTCAAATGTCAAAAGTCTTCCAAGGAGAGTCAAGATCCTGCTTTTTATGGTGGTAGCATGCCTTTAAGTTCAACCATTTCACCAATCACTGTATTTCTTACACAAAATGGCAGTGAGAATGCAACAACCATCTATAGTGATCTAAGAGCATGTTTCTACACTGCTGGTAATTCTGGATCACCTGGTGTTTCTGTTGGATCTGGAAATTCATCTACTACAAATCAATTCTCTCCACCACCAACTATAAACATGAAGGAAGCTAAACAAAACTTTGTTTTTCTGACAGTCTTCATGTCTTCCTATGAGAATTTGGTGAGTAGTAAGATAGCCACAAGTGATTTGACCAATGAAGACTATGATCAGATTGATCCGGATGACTTAGAGATTATGGACTTGAAGTGGAATATGGCAATGATTGTCCGTAAAGTTAAAAGGTTTATGCAAAGGACTGACAAAGATCTTCCCGCTTTAAACAAGAAGTTAGGATTTGATAAATTGAAAGTCAAATGTTATAATTGCCAGGAATTTGGGCATTTTGCAAAAGAACGTGATAAGCCAAAAAAGGAGTATACTGGTCCTCGTGGTCAAAACCAAAGTTCTTCTACACCATGAGGTAATTATGCTGAAAAGAAACCGTTTACTTATGGGTCACAGGCAATGTTAGCTGATGGAACTGATTGGTCACAGTGACTTCTGTGTGGTGATAATCAAGCCAATTTGGTCATGTTCAAGACAAATGATGCATTTCAAGATGTAAGTGGAAGTGAGTTATCGTCAAACAATGACACTGAATCAGACTCTGATGATTCATGTGTTAATATTCAAACCATGTTTGCTTGCATGGCTAAGATCAATGAGGTTAGTCATTCTATCTCTGTTACTTCATCTGTTAAAGTAACTTGTGTTGAAGGTGAGACTAACAAACCTAAGTTAAAGTCTTTGAAGAATCATAATGATAATTTAGTAAGAGAAATTGCTTCGTTAAAGGATACTTATCGACAATCTCTTGAATCTCAAATGAGATCTTAAGAGAAGATTGAAGCTTTGTCGATAAGTAACCATGATCTCAAGGCTGAGTTATCTGTGAAAATGACAATTAATGATCAAAAGTTTCAAGAAATTCTGAAACATCAATCAAAGATAACCGAGCTTGAGAATGAGGTTCTTGAGTTAAAAAACAAGTTGGGAAAATTCAGAAATTCTTCCTTTTTGTTAAACGAAATAATTGAAGTATCTGGTAAGCAAAAAGATTCAAAGAAAGGTATAGGTTTCGTTGAAATTCCACCACCGTTTCACAATGATTATAAATTAAACCCTTTTACTAAAAGAGAAGAAGATGTGATTTTGAAAGAACCTGTGATATCTGAAAAATCTAAACCAGTTAAAACTGAAACTGTTAAAGCCCAACCTGCAACTCAAATACTTCATGTGGAAAGAAACAAAGTCTTTGTTGAAAATGTTGACAAAGTGATTATTGAGGATGTGTTTGAACCTGAGGTTGTACACAAAAACAAGAACATTCCAAGTTCTAATCACATTCTTTTTGAACCTCATGAATTTGAGGAAGCTGTGTACGGTTCACACACAACTCATGTGAGAAAAGAAAACCAAGTTAAGATTAAACTGGTGAAGGCTAAGAAACCAGAAAAGCCTAAAATTTCTGATGAGGACTTGATGCGTTTCATCAATTTCATTGCTTATAAGCCATCATCTGCTCATGTTTTTAAGTTAAAGGGAATGAACATGATGTTTACTGAAAAAGACATTCCGATTAGCATCATTAAACCTGAACTGATTGAAAGCTTCTTTTACAATGAAACTGACAAGCTACAAGACCTTGAACGTCAATATGCTTGTGCCAAAAAATGAAACTCTTCAGACCCATTGGTTAGAGCTAAACAAGTATTAAAAAGGGCTAAGAAAGTTCAGTTTGTAAAATCCACTGGAACTGACACATTGCAATGTTTTTCAAACTGCTCTAATCTTGACTTTTATATGAAAAAGAAGTCTGTATCGTCTGATGATTTGGCCAAGAGTTTCACTAAAAATGTGAGTTATCAACCTTCTGTTGCATATGTTTTTGCCAAACCTCAACCTGATCGTGTTGACATGCGAAGTTGCTTTTTGTGTGGACAACAAGGTCATGTGGTGAGAAACTGTGGTCAGCGGAAATCCCAGAATCTTCATCCTTTTGTCAAGGAACATTTAAGACCAGTTCCTATGATAAAGAAGATTCTGAAACGACCTGTGTCGTGTGATGATGATACTCACATCATGTTTTCAAACGTGAATCTACGTAAGGTAATTCATGTGAACGAAACACATGGTCAAGTGAAACCAAAGTTTGTGCCAACTGAGCCTATATGCAATAACGTGAACTCAAATGTCTTTCAAGCTGCTTATCTAAGACGACAGTCTAAGAAGACGGTAACTTATTCTCAAGTTGCTGAACAACAGTTCAATTCAGTTCAAGATAATGTTCCAAGAGAAACTCAAAAGGTGCCCAAGACTGAGGCCTGGGCTGCCTTTTTGAACTAATCACTTTTACTTTTTGGGCAGGGTACATCCAAGACTGTGTCTTGTGAAAACTAGATAATGGATAGTGGATGTTCTCGTCATATCACTGGAAATCTCGACCTCTTAACAAATGTGAGAAATATTTAAGGGGGTTATGTGGCGTTTGCTGGGAATTCTGGGGGCATGATAACACAAGAGGGTGAAGTTTCAAATGGTCACATTACATTCGAAAAAGTCAATTATTGTGACAAGCTGGACCATAATTTATTGAGTGTGTCGCAAATATGCGATAAGAAGTACACCCCGGTAATTACTGATAAAGAGTGTTTGATTTTGAAATTGGGATATATGATTCCTGAGGACATGGTTGTCATGCGATCACCTCGCTCAAATGATATTTATGTCTTAAATATGAGTTCAAAAGTATCAACATCTATCAAAACATGTTTTGTCTCAAAAGGAACCGAGAAAGACTCTATTTTATGGCATCGTAGAATGGGTCACATACATGTTCGAAAGATGAATAATTTAATGTCAAATGACTTAATTGAGGGTGTTTCGTTGAAGAACTTTAAGTTATCTGATCACCGCGTTGCGTGCAAGAACGACAAGCAGAAGAAAAAGTCACACCCATCTAAGTTATTGAATTCCATTGATACTCCTCTTGAACGACTTCATATGGATCTTTTTGGTCCTGTGAATCGTGCTAGTATCTCAGGAGATTGGTATTGTCTAGTTGTTACCGATGATTATTCAAGATAAATTATGGGTCTTATTTATGAGTTCAAAGGATCAAACACCTGTTCTGGTACAAAACCTAATCACTAAAATCGAATCACTATACAAACACAAGCTGAGGAGACTTCGAAGTGATAATGGTACTGAATTTAAGAACACTGTATTGGATTTCTTTTGTAATCAAAAAGGAATTCACCACGAATACGGTTCACCCTATGTACCACAACAGAACGGCGAAAGGAAGAATAGAACTTTGATTGAAGCCGCAAGAACTATGCTTGGTGATTCTAAGCTTCCTGTCCAATTCTGGAATGAAGCGGTGAATACAGCTTGTTATACGCTTAATCGGGTGCTAACTGTTAAACGACTCAAGAAGACAAGTTACAAGCTTTTAAACAATTAAAAGCCTAACTTAAAGTATTTGGAACCTTTTGGGTGTCCTTGTACGATGCTGAAGAAGGATGCTTGTAAGTTTGAAGAAAAATCCATTGAAGGATATTTCTTGGGGTATGCGCCTACAAAGAAAAGGGTATTTAATGTCACTTCTGGTTGTGTTGAGGAATGGTATCATGTGGACTGTCAAAAGTACACCACATCTCCTCAAGGAAAAGGTCCCGATTGGATGTTTGATTATGATGGCTTATTTAATTCATTTACTCCATCAACTGAGAACTTTGATGAAGACCTGGTTCGAGCATATTTTGAAGATCATATTTTCAAGTTCTAATGATGTTAAAGCTCCACCCGTTTCTCCAACTGAAGATCCATGTGATGCGTCTCCAGCTGTTTTTTGATAATGTATCTACTTCTTCTGATGACAATCAAGCTGATGATCCGGTTATTGAACTTGATAGTGATGTTTCTTCTCCTGAACTTTGTGAACATTACACTAACTTATTTGAAAATGTTGTTGTTCCTGAGAATCCCACTCTTCGAATTCATAATTATCATCCACAGGAAAACATCATTAGAGAAATTGATGTGGGCGTTCAAACACGTCATCAAGTTGCTTCGTCAAGTGAGAATAATGTATTGTGTGCTTATGCAGATTTACATTCCTCTGGAATTGTAAACACTGCCAAATTCACTTACTTTCTATCCCAAGTTGAGCTAACGACGCCTCGTATGGCACTTCAAGATCCTTCTTGGGTAGAAGCCATGCAAGAAGAATTACAAAAATTTGCACGTTTGGGTGTTTGGGATTTAATTGACAAACCCGCTAGAGTCAAGAAAGCTATTCCGACTAAGTGGGTATTTAAATTTAAGAAAGACGATCGTGGGGTAATCGTGAGAAACAAGGCACGATTAGTGGTGCAAGGTTTTCATCAGCAAGAGAGTATTGATTACACTGAAGTGTATGCACCAGTTGCAAGATTGGAGTCCATTCGAATCTTTCTGGCGAATGCTGCTTATAAGAATATCAAGGTCTATCAAATGGATGTTAAAAGTGCTTTTCTCAATGGTGAACTACACGAGGAAGTGTTGTTTTACAGCCTCCTGGCTTTGAAGATCTTGATTATCCAGACCGAGTTTACCGATTAAACAAGGCCCTGTATGGTCTACATCAAGCCCTGAGAGCTTGGTATGGCACGCTCGCCGACCATCTGACTGATAACGGCTTCAAGCAAGGGACTGTCGACTGCACTTTATTTCATAAAACTATTGGTGATGATCTTCTCCTAGTTCAAATTTATGTCGACGACATTATCTTTGGGTCTACAAACGACACGTTATGTAAGGAGTTCAAGAAGTCTATTCAAACGAAGTTCGAAATGAGCTCGATGGGAGAGATGAATTTCTTTCTAGGGTCGCAAGTTCACTAGTCTGCTAAAGGAATCTTTATTCATCAGACCAAATATGTGAACGATGTCTTGAGCCGATTCAAGATATCTGCCGGAAAATTCAACTCCTCTCCCCGTGGGTCACAATTTATCACCAGATGAATTGGAGGATATCCTTGATCCTACCCTCTATCGTGCTATAATCGGATCTTTAATGTATCTAACGGCTTCTCACCCCGACATTATGTTTGTTGTTTGTCTTTGTGCTAGGTTTCAAGCAAGTCCACGAGTGACTCATCTAGCTGCGGTCAAGCGAATTCTTCAGTATCTGAGGGGAAATCCAGATATCGGGTTATGGTACCCTAAGGAAGATAACTTTGAGCTTACTGCCTTTTCAGACTCGGACTATGGAGGTTGCAAGATCAACTTCAAATCAACCACGGCAGGGTATCAATTCTTAGGAAACCGGCTTGTTTCCTGGCAGTGTAAGAAGCAGACGACGATCTCTACTTCAACCGCTGAAGTAGAATATGTTGTAACCTAGAGTTGCTGTTCCCAGGTTTTGTGGATTCAACAACATCTGCGCGACTACGGTTTGAAGTTTCTTACTACTCCTATTTTGATTGATAACACTGCCGCCATAAGTATTACAAAGAATCCCGTACAACACTCTAAAACAAAACATATCGAAATTCGATATCATTTCATACGGGATTGCTTTGAAAAGAAATTAATCGACCTTGAGAAAGTACATACTGATTTTCAGAAAGCCGATCTATTTATCAAAGCTTTTGACAAAACTCGATTTCATTTTATGCTTGGTTTAAATGGATTGAAGACCCTTGCTGATATCCTGAAACAAGGATAACTATCTTTCTTTCCTGTTTATTTTTCCTTTTTTTAAAATTTATTTTATTTTGGGTTTTAGGGGGTGAAAAATGGAAAATACAAAAACATTGTGCTTTTCGTATGTATAGATAAAATCCAAAAACATTTAAAGATTTTTAAAAAAGTCAAAAACATTGAAAAATTAGAAAAATAAAAAATATTGTGCTTTGTCACTATTTTAAATATTTTGAAAAATTCAAAAACATTATAAAACTTTGAAAAAGGCAAAAAGATTGTATTTTCAGTTTGTACAGAAAAATCCGAAAAACCAAAAAGATTGTAAAGTTTTCATTTTTTTAAGTAAATCGAAAAAGTTAAAAAGATTGTGTTTTTATGTATGTATAGAGAAAACCCAAAAAGATTTTTGCTTACGTTCGCTGAGAAGTATGTCAAATACTCAAATTTGAAGGAAATGTACTTGTATATGTTTGGTCCTGATATTTACTTGTAAATGTTCGGGTAGCCATTCACCTGATAATGGAGAGTAGTTGGGGCGTTCGTTATGCGTTTTAATTTATTTTCTCGCTGAAAATTATGTCGGTTATTTAAGTTTGTGAAGCATGCTTGCATGTCTTGGTCCTATTATTCACTTGTGAATTGATAGGTTAGCTATTAATTTATAGACTTAATGTAACTGGGACGATTAAATTTATTTTGTTTTTATGCTCCTCAAAATTTTGAGTTTTTGAATCAAAAAGAGAAAATGATAGAACACTGATTGTTTTGACCCCAAATCCAGCAAGAAATAAGCTTAAAAGACTGAGTGCTTAATTGCATTGGTGCATTAGCAGGTCTTAAACAAACTGTTAAAGTAAAGTAAGTGATATAAACATAAAGAAATGCCAAATTAAAAGAGGTGTTAGTCTCTAGAAAAAATATCGGTGAGGATGGCAGAAATGTAATAAGCTGTCATACTCAAGCCTTATATTTGTTTGATCACCCAAAAATAAAATAAAGCAAATAACAAGCGTTGAGGTTCTGGACACTGTGAGTCTTTATGCGGCTTAATCATCTGGGTATTCATATGCATGAATATTTCATTCGCTTTTAGAGCAGACCCAAATTCATTAAACTTGATCACTGCTGTACCTCGTACAATCCAAATTACTGACTTGATCAAAATCCGCTATTAGTCATACTTTGTTCCTCCCTTGCGCGTGTCTCAATACCATTAAGAAACGGACCCCAGGGGATACAATGTATGTAAGCCAATAGATGGACTCGTGCATACTCATTCATAGTAAAGGAAACTTAATGCATTGCTCATAAATCTTTATAAAATTCAAATTTTGATCAGCAATATGGTTTAAGTCAAGTTGGGGTGATATGGAAAAAATCAAATTAAGCTTGAACCGAGATTAGAGGCTGATAGTTTATGATATTCCGTGCTTTAATTGAACCAGTAATCATATCACAAAAACACTTGAAGGTTTGTTTTAGATTTAGGTGGACAACAATACCAATGACCGACTTAACGCCAGTCATAATATCGCTGAAATATAAAACTGTGATGGAAGGGCAATATGTTCAATATGATTCTCTGCTCAAACTCACCAAAAATCTAAAAATATGTACTGCTATTGAAAAAAAAAACCATACAAAAACACAAAAATATTTTCCATTCTATGTTTTTCTTTTCGGATATTTCTTTGGTAAATATTATTTTTACGTCAAAAATATCAAAATATCAAAAAGATTTTACTTTTCAATTTTACTTTTCAATTTTATATATTATTTAATTCCTTTAAGTTAAGTGTTTTTACAAGAAAAACATGTTAAGGTATTCGATTATCGAGTTTTTCGGTGATTTTATTAGTTAAATTAATTGTTTTTATTAATTTAAATTAATATTTAAATGATTTAATTCATTTAGTTATTTAATTTAAAATTAAATAAGGTATATCGTTAATAAATGCATAATGAATTAGGTCATTCTAACGAATTGCATATTAATTCGTTGACCTAATTCGCTTCCGCCACTCTTTAACGAATGACTTTTAATTCGTTAAGCATATTTACATGAACTAGTCAAGAACTAAGGCTAATTCGTTAAAGCCACGTGTTAAGTTAAGATAATGAATCGGCTCTAATTCGTTAAGAACTAAGGCTAATTCGTTAAGTTGCATCGATACTGAACAAGCCATTCAAGTTCTCGAAAATGGTTTTCTATCATCTTAAGGAACAATGCCTTACGGTGGTCCAACGAAAGAAGTTTTTAATGTATCCACGGTTTCTCCAGTTAATTATTGAAGATTTGATTCCCAATCTGGTTATCGATCAAGCTGCTGTGAATGATGTGATGCCGCTTGAGCATATGTCGGCTGATACTGTATGACGAATGAAGATCTATCGGAAGGATACACCTAGGACCAAACATTTGATTGGTCATTTGGTGAATCCAGATTATGTATGTCCTGAAAATGATCGCTGGTTTCACGATGATTCGGATTCCGAGCGTGAGGAAGGAGAAGGTGGGAATGATGATAATGATGATGATACTGGTGGTAATGATGGTGGAAATGGTGATAATGGTGGTAATGCTAGTGCTGTAACTGTTCCTGTTGTACAACCTGCTGCGTTAGCTGGTGCTATAGCTGCTCATCATAAACGAAAAGGGAATGAGTTGGTGAAAGATGGATCGTCTAAGCGTCGAGTGTCAGCTCGCGCTGGCATCTCATTTGGAGTTCAACCTCCAAGGACGTCTATTCCTCAACGACTGGCAATGCCGCTTACTACTAGCACCCCGAATCTTACGTTGACGACCACTCTTATGACGGATCCAAGGCTTAGTATGATTCCTCATTCAGTTTTATCTACAATACCAAGGCCTTCAACTGCTACGTCGGTGGTTTCTCCTACATCGATGATGATGCCTCCACCACCTATGGATTTTTCATTTTTGAGGCTTAACCGACCTCAAGGTCTAGTTCAACCTATCCCTACTTCATTCCATGATATGACTCATGATCAGCAAATTGGTATGGTGTTGAGTCTCCTTCATTTGTATGAAAATAAAATGTCGGCTGATCGAATGAATCAAGAACGCATGATGGAAAATCAAAAGAAGCTTCTAAGTTATGTATCCTTCTGTCAAAAGGAAACAAAGGCCCTTCGTGAGATTGTTGAGTCTCAGGGGGTGAAAATAAAAGGACAAGAAGATCTCATTTTGCAACTTACATGTAAGGATGATGAACTAAAGAAGCTCAAGAATGATGACGAAGATCTAGATGCTACGGGCGCTGGAAGAAGTGAGCCGCAACAAGCTCACGGCTCGTCCTCTGGTGCGGGTACAAGTGCTGCTGACGATTCAGGGAAGCAGATTATTACTTATCATGACTATACGGCTACTAAACTGATTGAGATGATCGAGGCCGATACCATCATTTATGTTGATGATAAAGGGATGGTTAGAAGCATTGTTAATGCAGATGAGATTGCAGTGGGACAGTTTGTTGAAAAGTCACTAACACGAGAGCAGATTGCTATTCTTCTTGGTCTGAATGATGACGAATTAACCGTGTTAGAGGCTGAGGAGGACGTTGAGGTTATGAATGATGAAGAGATCTTAAATGATCCGACTGTTGAGATGAGTACAACATTTATTTGTGAGGATGAGGAAGTTGAGATCGAGGACATGACTGCTGAGGAATACCCTGATCTGTTTCAACACACCAATGTTGATCAGGGTGCTCCATTATTTTATGAGGAAACGGTCAAAGCAGCAGAAGATCTTTTGGAGAAAACTTCCAAGGGAAAGAAATTTGATTCAAATCCCGATCCTTTTGTTGCTGATATTTAGAGTTGGTTTGCTCATCGAGACAAGAGGGCTCGTAAGATTATTGATGCACATCGATACGTTGATCATGAATTAAAGGTAGAAGCCATTGCACGTGCCAAAGCAAATCATATGACATCTTTCAAGGCCGTGTCTAAAATACAAGGTGATATTATTTCTTGGCTGTTTGATTCTGTTTTAAAAGTATGTATTATCAAATGGGAGAAGGGCGTTCAGTACTATGAAAAGATATCTGATGTCCTCTCTTTGCCAAGATGGGATGTACGTACTCTTGCATATCGTCCATTCATTAATCGTGGTGGGAACCACCAAGCAAGTTGGTTTCACCAACACTTACTGTTTGAGGTGAACAACGGTTTTAAATTTTTTAAGCCACAAATTCCCATCCTCAAGCGTATCGATGAGATCTATCAAAAAACAAGTTGGAGAAAGCCGGTTCTTAAGGTAAAGCCGCCAAAGACCATGAAGCGAGTGCTGGTGAAAACTCTGAATCAACACATGTATTTATCCTTCAACCGCTGGTACTATGAAAACAAGACTGGCGAGGCCGTTATTGTGCTGGGTAAAGGATTAAAGATCGAGCTGATAAAGATCATTGATCCGACGTGGCTCGTGAATTTGACAGAGACCGACAATTACGTGCTATTTAAGAATAAGATATTGATAGAGCGTCGTGAAGACTATGACCTAGCAATGCAATTTCAACGCGCTATTAGGGTGTGTCATGAACATGGTATTCACAGCTGCAGAGATTGGCAGACAAGACGCTTTAAGTAATTTAAAAGACAAAGAGCTCAAGACGAGGGGGTATCTGTTAGTACACGGTTTTGCGTCTCGAGTCTTTGTATTTATGGTTAATGTATTTATCGTTTTATTTATGTAATAATTATTTATGCTTAATGTAGTTCATTAAAGTAGTCATCTAGTTCGTTAAGGTTGTTTAACGAACTAGACTTAAGTTATGTTTCCTCCTGATTCGTTAAGGATGTTTAACAAATCAGGGGGTGTTTTGTTAATTTTATTTCGTTAATGTATTGTAACGAAGTCGGTGTCTGGTTCGTTATGGAATGTTAACGAACCAGACCCGTCTTCTATATATAGTGGTAGTTTCCACTGTTTAATTTAAGTCTTGGAGTTAATATTATTGAATCTCTGCCAATTTGTTCTCTCAAGCTTCATTAACGTAATCAACCCTAATATTATACATACACATATATAAATACAACTAATACGAATAGTAATTGATAACATATAATCAATAGCATAATGAACTAGATCCGATATAGTTATTATAATCTATTAGATCTCAGATCTGTTTGAGAGGTATCTACACCGAGGTGTAACGATTGCCCATAAGCACATGACACTAATTAAAACGACAATATTTAACAAACTCTTTTCATTTCACAACATCGAAAATGTCACATAAAAATATTCATAAGACAAATACAACAAAATATAGCAAAATATATCAAATCAAATATTGTTCATTTTTGCTAATATCCTAGAGGTATTTGTGACGTTTTCTTCTCCAAACTCCATAATCAACCTAGATGCAAACCTTTAACATTTCATAAAATAAAGTTTATCAACACAAAGGTTGGTGAGCAATTCATAGATTTTGAACAATATGTATATAATAAGAAAAGCCACAATCTTGTATACAAAACAACAAATAAATAGCAGTAATTTGGATAATATGTGGTCGCCAATAAGAGTACATTAGCGACACCGTCTATAAGAGAATACCAAATATATTTGGATTTCATGATATCGTTAATAAGAATACATTAACGGCATCGTGCTATAAGAGAATACCATATAGTTCACGAATTTTTGATTCAACCCTCCAAAAGCGGTAAACACATAAGCATATAATCATGTAAGCATAGAACACCAAATCGAGCATTTATTTAAGTAAAGTATATAATAACGTTTGTGGTTTAAGACTCAAATATAAATCATTTAATTTGAATAAGTATGAAAAGTCACCCTCAAAACAAAAGATGGAAAACGGGGTATGAAAGTACTCACGTTCAAGTAATAAACTTGAAAAGTTGATAATTTGGAGATTTTCCAGAACGACGGGTTTAACGTATGAAGCCTAAATAAAAGAAAGTCTTGGTTTTAAAAAGGTTGTCTTGGAGATCTTTAAATAAAATAATTGTTGCAAAAAGTAAACAATTAAAGTTCAAGGTTTAAAATATAACTATTTAATAATTTATAATAATAACCATTTAAAAATGTAAGTTTGCTCGAAACCGGGTTAAATTATCTAACCTTATTATTTACTTAACCTATGTTAAGTAATAAAGTGGGAAAAATGCTAAAGTGCAAGTTCCTTTGGGATAGAGATACTAAAACGGGTCTTTAACGTGTGTTCGGGTTGTTGGTTTGGGTCTTGACAAATGGTCAAACCCAAAGTCAACTTTTCAAAATAATGAATGTCATGAGATAACTCAATAGAACTTAATAAGACTTAACCAAGTATGTAGATCTGTTGTTTTAGAACTAACAACGTACGTTAAGCGAGTGTTCGGTTTTGTCGGTCCAAACTTTGTTATGAGATCAAGTTGGATCCAACATTTCCAAGTACTTAAGAAAATAATTAAAATCAGTTTGTAAACTATTTTTAAAGAAATATACAAGTCTTGATAACTAAAAACACACTTGTGTGTCTTAAGCGAGTAAAGATTGGATCGGTTTGGTTTCCATTTCACAACAAGTTCATAGATGGTTTCCACATACCCAAATATCATAGATCTTGTATAATAATGTACAAATGAAAATATTTAAGTTCTACAACTAAAAAGTCAACAACAAGTCTTTTAATCAAAAGTTTGGTTTGATTCGGTTTCCATCTCACAACAAGTTCATAGATAGTCTCCAAATACCCAAGACTTGTAAATGTGACTAAGGAAATAAAATGAGCAGAAGTTAAGCATGATTAATATGTACAAACAAGTTATATAAGTGTATATATATCAAGAACACGAAGTCCTCCATGAAGCCTTGCTTTACGAGGTCCGAAACTTAACCAACCGGAGTCGGAGAAGTAACTACCAAAGGTAACAAGGGGTGTGTATTATATATATGTTGTACCACCATATTCAAGTGTTAATAAGATTATATAAGCTAATTAGAATGAATGATTAAGCTCGGTTTGACATTTGGAAGTCAAACCTTCAAGAACACTAAGAAAATAACAACCTTGAATCTATGGAGTTTGAGAGATAATTTAGAGATGTAACAAGAGTAAAATGAAGAAGATGGGTTTGTATATATAGGGTAAGGGTCAAAGCTTATTTGCAAGGTTCTCTTTTATGTTTACAAGCAAATAGGTTTGTTAAACAAACAACCTAAGCACAAAACAACAAACAAAATACGAAATGTGTGCAGACACCCGGAGGCGCTGCGCGAGCTCACCCTAGCGCCTGGCCGCGCGGCGTGGCATGATCAAGGGGGGGGGGGGTTGGCCCAGCTCATCTTTTGTTGTTCGTTATGCGTCCGGAAGTTCGTTTTTGATGTATTTTAGTCGTTTTAAAGCCGTTTTCGAATCCGTAAAAGGGGGTTTTCAAATTGAACAAATGGTTTTTAAATTGAACAAATGGGAATGATCTGGTAACATATAAATCCAATATTTTATATATCATGAGTTTCGGTTTACAAAACGGGTCGGTTTACAACTTAAAACAATACAAATACGAATACAATCGAGACCCGAATTTGACGAATGTCACAATTCTCCCCTTTAAACAAGGAATTGATTACAGTAAATCGATGATTGCTTCACTCCTTAAGCAACGTTTCTCCTTATTATCATCTATATTTATCAACAGAGTTCGTCCCCTACTTGTATTTTTGTGCATGGCGAAGGCAGTAGAAAGGTGTATTGATTTATCCGTATGTTTTGTTTTCTAATTTCTAGATTTTGTTTGACTTTTTGATAGTATTTTTATAATAAACGTTGTGGTGTGTGTATTGATTTATAAATCTATTTAAAGGATGTAAAAAAGGGTTACTTTTATTTCTATCTGGACCTTTATATTCTATCTTGGTCTTTTGATCTTAGTTTTCCGATAAACATGTATTTTGTTGTTTTACAGTTCTATCCCTGATTTGGATGGATGATAGTTGTTTCATATTGACAGGAATTAAAGTTGTATTAGCACCTTCAACTAATTAGTATATTTGTTGCTTATTGGTTAATTCATCACTATCACTCTCTATTAGTCAAGTCTTAATAAGTTCCGAGTTCGGGAAGAAAATTGGTAAATTACAAAATTTTGAGGCAAGGGTGTTTTTGACATTTTAATGATTTGCATTCCATTTTAATTGAGTAACCAAACAAGATAATGGAATGGTAATGACCTATTTCATTACGTTGTCTATTCCAATCACTCGTCCATTTCATTCCTCTGTTCATTCCATTACTTCATACCAAACAGACCCTTAGTTTATAACTGTCCGTATTACAGATTCATGGAATATTATGGTTTTGTAAAAACTTGGTCCCTGGGTAGAGAGGTCATTCTTATGCGCTTTTTTGCTAGCAAGCCAAATAGTCCCTAAATATTGGAAATTGACTAGCCTTACTTCTATTAGGACTTCATTCCTCTTGACTCATCACGCACTAGGAGCATGTCCATCAATCATGATTTCACTATGGCTTTACCTTATTCAACATTTAAATTTTTGGTCTTGTTCCATTCCGAGATATATACTTCTCATAAAATAACCAATCATTATGCACAATAGTGACGGTCTTAATTCCCAGGAACTGTTCCAAGTCAATGTGTTTATCAATCCTAGTCTCATTGATTGTAGGCTAAGACCAGCCCTAATGAATGAGGATATGAGTGATATTTGAGAGCAATATGAGAGTGATTGTGAAACACACTATATTTATTGATGTGAACAATATGAGCTTGTTACAAACATTGAGACTATTTATAGAGACAATACAACATCTACAGTTGTACTATTATTCCTAATGGCCAACTATGTGCCAAGGCTGTCTTTTTCCGGCTGTGACCGTTATTCCCCGTACGATTTTCCTTCTTGTCTTTAGCGAGTAGAAGTTTTCTTTGTCTCTTTTGTAGATATGTTTTGGCATGGGTGTAGATATCATTTTTGGGGTGTTACCCTACATCCACAAATTTCATTCATGAATGCTATTGCCCCCACTAAACTACCACGACTTGTGTTATGGTTGTTCATAAAACAATCATGAGCCTAAAGGTCGGCCACCTCGAGGCACTTGGAAGGCATCTATGCCTACGCCATACCAAATTTTCTAAATATTGCGTCTACTTAATTACACTCAACCATATTAGTTCCTGGATACTTATACATATATTTAAAAAGTGTCTTTTAAAAAAGTGTGTATGATTCTTGAGTCACACTGATTGAGAGTTGGGAGTACTCCTATTATGAGTTCATAACAAGACGAAACCAGTAATTCATATCAAGATGGTTGCCCTTGACAACAATCTAGGACGCGACATGAGGCCTCAATAGGTGACCCAGTGACACACCACCACCGTTCATACCTCCCTTTGATGAATCCAGATAGGCAATCTAAAATTCTGAATGAACAAAGTATTGCCATGTTTTCACCCTATATAAAAGAAAAGGGTAGGCACATACCCTTCGTCTTCATGGCCAGATCAATGTAGGATATTTTAACTGTTTATCTTCTTATTGTGTTTTGAAGTTTTATACAATAACAAGGTATTTGTTAGGATTGGTTTGCAAGCACACACACAAGCAAACTACCGAAAATGAAAAGAACACGATATTTACATGGTTCGATCTAAGACTGACCTACATCCACGGGTTGCAACCAGGGTATTTTATTATTGCTACCGCCGCACTCGAGAAGAATTATAAGTACAAGATTACAATATATAAAGACTAGTCTATGGTTTCCAGCTTTGGGAACAAGAAATATAAACAAACACTAGTAAAGACATATAGAGCCGGCCCAAAACATCTCATGTCTTCTATCTCTATAAAACCATTTTAATTCGTTTTCAAGTAAACCGGGCCCAAACAGAGACTAAGCCTCCACAAACTCAACAGTATATTTTACAAAAAGCAATGGACAATAATGGCATACACCCCTAATTATTAACACCTCAGTGTGTCATTAATCAGCTCTAGATACGAATCAATAGTATCAAAACTGATACGACAATATATTTCAGTTATCTATCATTGTGAAATAAAAGTACAAAACCCCAAGTCATAAAAATAACTCTCATAGATATACTTATACTAATAAACAAAAATAATGATGATGATGTGTCATAACCACATTCAATATTAACTTTAATTTCCTTTCTATTTTCTAATCTCCACTCTCCTTAATTCATGCTATCCATGGGTCATGAGTTTAATTGGTATGATCCAATAGTTGTAACCCATATGAAAAAAATGTATTTAAATCATAATAACTTTTACTAACTCATTACATCTAATTTTACTATTAGATATAGAAAGTTTGACCATAATTTAAAAAAGAAACATATAAACCATTGAATATCTATAATAATTTTAAAAACAAACAGCGAGTTATTAAATTAGTTAGATAATGATTTACGAACCATTATCGTATAGTAATTAGTGACGTTTGTTTATAACAAATATTTAGTTATGTGTGTACTTCAAATTTCGTTATAATCTTATAATTTGTAAAACACTATTTAACTTACATTCGTATTGTATATACAAAACATCTTCAATATATTTAGGTACCAATAATTGATTTCACGTTATCTTGAAACATTATTTCAATCTTAAAAAAATGTAAAATTTAAATATGTAACATTTGAAGTGTGTGTGATAATATTTAATTATTAATCTATAAATTCAAAACAAAATCCTTAAATTACGTATGATTAAATACCTAAATTTTGGTTATTGACAAAATCTGTGTAATACACTGGTTCAAAAGCTAGTTATAAATATATGCTTCAAAGTTGATCCATTTTTTAAAAAATAAATCCATTTATCTATTGGTCATTTTGTACATTGTCATATCAATTTATAAATAATAAATATATGATTTAAATCTATCTATATATGTTTTGGTTAATTTAGTAAACTATACATATATGTGTTTAATTTTTAAGAATAGTAATTGCTTTTAAATATAATAAAGTTTATCATATTTAGTTTCTTGGTTTTTTTATCAAGGATTGCTTCGGGTTTTTAATGGAACTTAAATTTGATTGTTACGGGTGAAAAAGAGTTAACTGAATATTTTTAAAAATTTGAGTATGCAAATAAATTTATCGTAAAACTTGTTACGGGTTCAAAGTTTGACTTGAAAATGTAAAACAAATGAAGGTTAGAATTTTAAATGTGATTGGGTTTCGAATTTATTTCTGAGGAAATTTGAGGAAATAGTCAAAAGATTCGGGATTTTGCACATTGAGTATTTTTCTCATAACTATTAAAATTTATGAAATAATAACAAACACTTCCAGCATGCCACCTCCAGGCTTATCAATGCTTCAAACTTTTATCAAATTAGAAGCATTTGTGTCAGCATTAACTTTTCCTTGAATAGTGATTAGAATGTTGTATGTGAAGTATGTCGTACAAAATTATGCTCAAGTGAAGCAAAACATTAACAAAATTAAACGGGTTAACCGATTTTTTTTTGTCAATTGGCAAAGTCGAGAAGCCCTCAAACTTATCAAAAATGTTTTTATGGTGTAGCTTAAAACTATTATTATATGAGAAGTATTATCCGAAATAGGTTCATAACTAAATTTCTTTCAATTATAGATATATGATACTGAGAATATTTTTCAATAGATGGAGTGTTCTTGGGTATGTTTTTTGCACATGCATTATTTTTTTATTAAGTTCATTTTTTTGGAAAAAATCATTTTGTGATATAAATAATTCAATTTATATATAATGATAGAAGCATAAATGTAATACATTTTTCTTTATACATTATGTATTACTTTAGATAGAATTACAAATTTTGTCCTTTAAATATATGTGATTTGTGGATCAGGTCCTTTAAAAAGTTTATTTGCAGGCGGTGCTCTTTATATGACAAAATACATTCGTTTTTTGTCCTCTACACAAACTGTTATCCAAAAACTCAGTTAAATCCAAAAATGCTAAGACTTAACGGGATTTTTGTTTAACATATTATATTTAGTTTCTTTTTCTAATAATATATTAAATTTGTGTTTTTAATTAGAAATTCTTAAATACTTAAAAAGACTTAAATGCCCTCACATGCCAAGACATAACGGGGTTTTTGAATGCCAGTTAGTCAAAAGAACGAAAATCAAACAAACATGTTATGTAAAAGACACCATCTGCAAAAAAACTTTATAAAGAACATGATCTATAAATTGCATATATTTAAAGAAAAAAATTTGTAATTTTGTCTTTTCATTTGTAACATAATTATTTAGACGATCTCGTGTACGGGCTCTAAAGCTAGTCATAAAAATAAAAAACATCAAAGTGAAATATCAATCAATTAATAACTGTAAACGTATGTAATAAAATACCCCAAACCAACATTTTCCGGATCCTAAATCACGATCATTAGACGAGGAACAAATGAAATCAAAATTCATTACAAAACTCTTAAAACTAATTCTCTAATCAAAATTAATTTATTTCTTTTTGGCTAACTTATGGGCAAACAACTTGATCTTCAACCAATGGACACCAGAAGATGCACCTGCCTTGATTTTCTTAGCTCCGAAAGCCGTAACCGATTTGGTTCATCTTCTTTGTAAATTTACCGGATTTGGAATGACTTCCGGGATTCTTCGATGGTTTACCCCAGGGATTAACGTCGGTTGGTTTCATTAATCTCTACATGATCGGAGGACAATGAAGATGCTAGATGTGTGTAAGATTAGAATGTATTATGGGATTTTGATTAGGTGATGGATGGCTCATAATGTTTACTTATAGGGTGGGTTTGTAATTGCTAATTTAAGAATTATAACTTTT
The DNA here is from genome assembly GCF_021521415.1 of Bidens hawaiensis. Taxonomy (NCBI): domain Eukaryota; kingdom Viridiplantae; phylum Streptophyta; class Magnoliopsida; order Asterales; family Asteraceae; genus Bidens; species Bidens hawaiensis. Next base: position 82,375 of record NW_027499330.1, read on the forward strand.
GAAAGTGTTCATTCGATCCTAAATCACAATATGATAGTTATATGAGAGCATTCTCATTCAATCCATCAAATTTTGTGATGGAGATTTTTATAATTTAGAAAGTGGTTTAGAGTGTTGTGAGCTAAGCAGTTAATGCGGACAAATATCGGATATCGGTTAAGGACTGATATATGAGATATCGGTTATCGCAGTGAGATATCGGTAATTTTAATATCATGGAAAATTCATATATATAGCAATTTAACACTAATAATTGATTATAGTCTCCTACCATTAACAAATTAACGTTTTGCAAATAGCAAAACATTAACAATCATATCAAGTAAGAACTGAGTAAGACTTAAAACACTAAAATTGAACACTAAAAGTTGATAATTAAGACAATAAACACTAATATCAGGAATATCGGTGATACATCGGTCAAATATTAGTCCAATATCTGTCGAATATCGGTCAATATCATTGATATTATCAGTAATGATATTCTGAACCGATATTTTGATTTATATATCGCCAAGGGACCGATAACCAATATATTAATGATATATCTGCGATATCGACTGCATAGGTTGTGAGTAAATGAGAGAGAAAATGCATTGATTTATAGTATATTTGAAAAGTTCATGTAACACCACGTCAATTTTTTAATATTTATTAAAAGTGGTTGTGAGTGAATAAGAGAGAAAAAATAGGGTCCTACTGAGGACACCCCATACACCCCTTAATATGGGGCGTATAGTGCAATACGCCCCATATTAAGGGGTGTTTGTCTTATATGGTGTACTTTATAGGCGGCGTATTGCACAATACGCCCCATATTAAAGGGAATAGGCTGCGTATTGTGCTATATGAGGCCTATAGGGTACAACTGACACCTAGGACCGATGTTGTCAGTCCTAGGTTGTCATATCGTACCCTATAGGCCTCGTATAGTACTATAGGCGACATATAGGATCAGTTTGAATAATTGAGCCATCCGGCTCCCCCTATCTTCTCTTTATTATATATATACGTATATATATACATATATATATATATATATATATATATATATATATATATATATATATATGTTACCATACACAAATACATGCACACATAATTCTCCATCACCTTTCTAGAATCAAAGCAAAAAAAAAATAAAATGTGGTGATTCGACAATATGTTTCCTGACAACGAGGATGAGCCAGGATACGCGCCTAACGATCAGCCTAGCGCGTCGGGATTACCTGATTTGAAAGGTTTTGTTGTATATTGATATAATATAAATTTGTTAGTTTGTTTATAACTAAAATATGTTATGATTACGTTTGTTTGTTAGAAGTATCACCACTACGATATTCAGGCTGAAAAATCTTATGGTCAGCTAGCATGCCCGGGTTACAAAATTTGAACCAGGTAATATATGTTTAATATAAAGTAATTATTTAATTTTTAACTAATATGTGTTACCATTACGTTTTTCAGGAGTATTTCGCTTACGAGAGTCAACATGAACAATTTTACGGTGAGCCAATGTAACACTTACTTGTTGGTGGGTCTGATTATGGAGGTTAGTCGTCTTCTTCGTACCACGTACCAGTAAAAGTTTCATGGTATAACAAGGGAAACAAACTTGTTTGGGGGAACCCAGACGAAGATAATTATGATAATGGTTTCGTATAAAACAAATAATGCAAGACACCGTATTTTTTGTTTTGGGATTTTCATCTTTTTGACTTCACAACCCTGCAATCCTAATCCCCAATACTTTCCACCGCTCATCTCTGTACACTTCTTTCTTCGATGATAACATCGGGGGGAGGTAGATTGTCTGTCGTCGTGGACTTTGATTTCTACCCCTTTCTTTGTTATATCGATGATCGTTTCCATTGCCTGCTGTTGCCAGGTTCTTTTTCGAAACCCTAGGCGGCGGTGGTGTGGCGGTTACGGTGGTCTGGTAGCTGGATGGATCTGGATTTCCGTCTCTTTGTTTTCCGACGGTTAGGGAAATAATGTTTGCAACATAACTTTAACAAGTAATTGACAAAGACAAAGAAAAGCTAGAACCCTTGCCGGAGGTGGTGTGACGGTATCAATGGTCCGATAACTACTTGGTATGTTTGATTGAATTTAATCTTCTGCTTTGTTGTGGTTGCTAACCGTATCACGTTTTCTTAGTTGTCTGATTTGCTAATTTACAATCTAATTTAGTGCTTTATAACCTAATTTTGCTCGATTGAGTTTGATTGTGTTGTTTGTGAGTTCATTTATAGGTACACAATTCTCTGTTGTCTAATTTAGTGCTTTATAACCTAATTTTTGCAATTCTCTGTTACCTGATTTGATTAGTTGGCTATCATTGTTGTTTGAACATAATTTTGATGTTTGATGTCATTGCTGCATTTAGTAGTTATCTTTTGTGGATCTTAGTTTCTATGTTAACACATTCTGTGTTGCTGCATTATTATTTTGGAATTGCATTATCGATTTCGAACTTAAGGCCATCAGATAAGGTTGTGGGATAACCTTCTTTAAATATGGGGTTTTTACCATATTGGATTAATTTTTGGTTTAAAACTTGAGTCTACTTGAGTAAAGGTGACCTGTGTTCAATTAGGTATTGAAACTTACATGAAAGACCTTTTACCGTCGTTGTCACAACCGTCACGGGTCGGTTGGAAGACATGATTTGTGAAACCATTTTTTAACAGCATTTGAAGCTACCCCAAAGTAAGCCTTCGCGAGATGATACGTAAATTTTCCATATTGTTCGGCCTCACTCAACCATTGTTCTAAAACTTATTCGACGCCCACCTTACGCTCATTATGCACTGTAATACTATGACTGGGAGCTGATGGGGAGGGGTGATTTCTTAGAACACTTTTAGCTTAGGAGTCAGATTGATTTATTATAACAAACCTTAGAACATTATAAATGCACATGAGATTGTAAATGGAGTTGATATTTTTTTGCTAAATTGTTGGCAACAGTTGGATACAACGTTCGCAACAGAATCCAAGAGCGATCATCTATAATTTTTGAATTTATGCTGGTACATTACTATTTTAACTTTCTTTAGAGTCTTCTTGATATGTGTGTTACTGTTTATGGTTTCATTATTTAAATTTCATTTAGTAAAATTGATAAAGTTTGTGCTAATTAATTTTGAAAGTAGAAAGTTATTCAATGATTTGAATGTAGTAACCATAGCAGATTAGATATTTTCATAAAAATAGGTTAGTTATTATTTGTTGTTAGTGTGGATTTGGTTTACAAGTATTATTGGGCTTACAAGAAAGTAGATAGGGGAACTGAATATTGCTATGCTTTTTCACAGTGACACTGAGGAATTGGTAAATGAAGGGGAAAATACAATGGTTTCTGAGAAGCCTGTTGATTGATGAAGAGTTAAATTAAGGTACAATTGATAAACCTTCTAATCTAACTGAATATTGATGTTTTATCTATTTCTTACTAATACAATAATAGAAAACTGCAGAGTCGGGTTGGCATGGTTTCTACTGGAATGATTACAGGTTGGGTTGAGTTGGGTCGTTAGGGAGGGAACCTATAGGCTTTGAAAGCAACGAGAGATACATATTTCATAGCAAGGCAGCATATAAGAAACCAATAGTGCTTCATTCATAGAACATATAAGATCGATAATGGCAAAATCCTAAAGGTTTTCAAAGTTTGTTTCAGTTTTGTTGAGAGGAAAAAAAGGTGTGTGTGAGTGTGGTTGTGAGAACAATTTTACTTCGGTTTTATTTACAATAAAATTCACAAATTGTATTTTCATTTTTTTAACATCGAGTATAGGCTTTGTTTGTGTAAGTTTTGATGTGTAATGATAACTTTTGATATATACCGGAGAAAATCTGCTGTTACATGTTTGTTGGGGGGCAACTAAAATATTTACGACACAAACGTTAAACCCTTTTATATGAAAGGCTAGATGGCTACAATACGACACAAACGCATAATTTCTTAATCATCTAAACCCCGTTGCGGCGGGACAACCCACTAGGTATCATTTAATTATTAAATTTATTTAATTGTTAGAATTATAAATTTAATTTTATTATTATCATTATTTAATTATTATGTTTATTTTTATTATTTATAATATTTATTTGTAACTGGTTTTAGATTTTTGATTCTTGTAAAGAGTTGGAAGAATTGGCCAAAAAGAGAGGACAGGATCTTGGGTGAGTTATCGTGGTCCGATGGTCAAGGACAAACGGTGTGGACCTTGCATGCAATCGTGGAGGGGAACCCAAGCTGAGGGCCACGATCAGGCGTACCAGTAGTATCAAAAAATACAGTCAATTTAAACTCCTAGGCAGGTACGAATCGTCAGGTAGATGTTGGAGGCTTGAAGTGGTAAACGAGACACACAACCACGATCCCGTTGTCTTTGAGGTGGGGTACGCAGAGCTCCGAAAAATGACAAGCGATGAACTTGATCTGGGTGCGAGGTTATATCAAACGGCTTGAAGCCCCAACAAATTCAAGATGCCATAAAAGACCAGTTTCCCGGTTGCCAACCATCACTCAAGGATTTAAACAACTTACATAAGCTTAGAGCCGAGGAGAGAATGGCGATACCCCATGAAGATAGTTGAAAACCTTCATAGTTTTACTATATATATATATATATATATATATATAGAGAGAGAGAGAGAGAGAGAGAGAGCAAGGTTAAAATAAGAAGTAAAACTATCCTAAGAAGTGTAAGAAGTGGTTTTTACCCTTAAAAAATAAAACACACCGAACAAAAAACACACCAAACTAACAAAATAAAACACACTGAACAAAAAACACACTAACAGTATCCACCATCAGATGATCAAATCCAACGCCCGATATTACTTCTCACACTTCTTACAAATAACTCACTTCTTATTCTAACCTCACCTTATATATATATATATATATATATATATATATATATAGGACAGTGTTAAAATAAAAAACCCACTCCAGTTGTGAAACCATTGTAACCCTATATCAACCATTGATCTTGTTTGATGAGTTGCTAAGATTGAAAGACTAATTAAATGAATTTTAAGTTATTTCAAAAATTTTTATAAAGTTATAAAAGGGTAGTAGTGTCATTTTACAAAACTACTTTATGTCTCCATCACAATTTGAATTACACTCAAGTACAAAAGATTCTCTTTCAACCGATTCTCTCTCATGCTTTCCACTCTTTTAATTTCAAGAAGATAATAATTTTTTGTTTTAATAATGAAGTTCTTCAATCATCAAATTTCATCAAGAACATATCAACAATAAGCCATGTTATGATTTGACATATTTTTTCCGGCTTTCGGCCAAGTGATTATGACGTTGAAGGTCTTGGTTTACCGGAAACCTGTAACTCAATAGCATTTTTCGGCCTAAGGTGACTTGGCGGTGAATTTCTTGGTGTACTGGAAAACTGAAACTCGGTAACGGTTTCCGGTTCAGATCTGACCATTTCATATTGACAAAGTTTTGAACAAGATCTGGTCGTTTTAGTTTTTTTTAAAGATTTTCTTGAAAATTTTGTTTGAATTTAAATCTTATTTTACAATTTTTTCTCGAGATTTGCTATTTTAAGAGTAGAAAGGAGGTTGATTCTTTTTTTTTAATTGTTGACCCTTAAAAAGAGTCAAACTTTTTTTTTTTTTTTTACTTTTTGTTGCGATTCTTGAAGAAATCTTAAATATTGTACTAAATCTTCATCTTATTTTGTACTGGAAAAGTAAGAAGGTGGGGTGGGGTGGGGTGGTCTTCAAAGTTGGTAACGGAAAAATATTATTATCCAATTTTTTAAAATATAAGCCATAAATATTAAGAGTTTATCACTTCAAATTTAGTTTTATTGAGTTTTTACGTTTTCCCCCACAAATTTGGTACCAATTTTGTTTGGATTTGGATCTTATTCAAACTTTTTTAGTTTTTGTTGTGATTCTTGAAGAAATTTTGAATTTGTACTAAATCTTCATCTTATAAAAAAAAGTGTTTTTTTTTGTATCGGAATATTGTTATTCAATTTTTTAAAAATTATAAAAACGTATGTTACGTTTGTCTAAAAACCTATGTTTTTAGTATGAAAAACGAATGTTATGCTTATCTTCACAGTTTTAGAAGCGCTAGTTTATGAAATTTTGAATTTGTACTAAATCTTCATCTTATGAAAAAAAAAGTGTTTTTTTTTTGTACAGGAATATTGTTATTCAATTTTTTTAAAAATATAAAGCGTATGTTTTTTAAATGTATGTTGCGCTTGTCTAAATACTTATGTTTTTAATATGCAAAAACGTATGTTATGCTTATCTTCATAGTTTTATTTTTTGGGATAAAACTTAACTGAAAGGTGATAAAGTTACATTAATTATTTTATTTTCCATTAGATATTTTAATTTTTTATATTAAAGTTACTCAGTTAACAGTATTTTATTCTTGCAAAAGAAGTTTATGGTAATTCTGTTTAGGTGATTTGGAACTTTAAGGTTTACATTAATTTATTTTAGATGTATCAGTTAATCATATTTTTAAAGGAAATAATTCTTTTTTAAAACTATCACATTCGTTGAATGCAATTTGGATAATAATTACATGTCACTTTGAATTAGAATTAATATATATATATATATATTGAATACTTGAAATTAAGATTAAAAATAAAAACCAATTATGAAAACTAAAATTAAAATGAAAATTATGTTAACTTGATTATTGAGATTCATTTTCAAACAAAACACACGCATCGAGGCTAGTAGGTGGGTATACCCCAATGTACTTTAAATAATCTTTAAGGTGTAATTTTATCAAAAAAATAAAATATGTCATCATCATTTCCATTTAACAAGTGTTTGATAAGCTATATTAACCATTTAAACTGTGGGGACATACGGATTTTATTGATATCTATCCATGTAATTCACCAATATTACTAATGACTTAAAATTTAAATATTTTATTTCCAACTTAAAACAAAATGTCAAACAATTTACTAATGATTATTATTACATAGAATATTTTAAAAGAACTTTTAAATGAATTAAAAAATGTGTATCACAATAATTTACAATTGTTTACTTTATATCACAATCACTTTATCTCTCTTACACATGTCCTCACACAAATAAAAATATTTGTCTTTCCTGTTTTTATTTTTTTCTCATATTTCTTTTGTTTACTTTATGTCACTTCACTTTCTCTCTTACAAATTGTTTACTTTATGTCAAATTATGTTAAATTGATTATTGAGATTCATTTTCAAACAAGACACACACATCAAGGCCCGTAGGTGGGTATACCCCAATGTACTTTTCATCATCTTTAAGTTGTAATTTTATTAAAAAAAATAAAACAGGTCATCATTATTTCTATTTAAACAAGTGTTTGATAAGTTATATTATCTATTTAAACTTTGGGGACATACGAATTTTATTGATATTTATCCACCTAATTCACCAATATTACTAATGACTTAAAATATAAATCTTTTATCTCCAACTTAAAATAAAATGTCAAATAATTTACTAATGATTATTATTACATAGACTATTTTAAAAGAACTTTTAAATGATTTAAAAAATGTGTATCATAATAATTTACAATTGTTTACTTTATGTCACAATTGTTTACTTTATGTTACAATCACCTTCTCTCTCTTACACATGTCCTCACACACACATAATATTTCTCTTTCATATTTTTTTTCTCCTATTCCTCTTGTTTACTTTATGTCACATCACTTTCTCTCTCTTGCACATTGTTTACTTTATGTCACAATATCTCTCTCTTTCTCTCTCTCTCTCTCTCTCTCTCTCTCTATTCACAAGCTCCAGTCAGTTTTTAAACAAGTTTGCATTTTTCTGACACTCTTTAGAAATCCATCGCACCACAAGTTGATTTCTTAGCTGGTTTCCGATTGAAGTAATATGAACATATGTTAATTGTACAAAACAAACATATGTTAATTGTTTAAAACATATGTTAAATTGTATAAAAACATATGTTAGTTGTTTAAAACATATGTATACTGTTTCTACATATTTTCAAAACATATGTTATATTGTGTAGAACATATGTTAGCTTTATGATTTATTTTGTACATGATGGGTTAGATAGTGATCGAAATGGTTGACTAGAAATAAATGCTAAAATACACTCATATGGAAATATTATTAATAAAAAGAAATAAAATAATAAAAAAAGTAAAAATACAATCTTTTAAATCTTGAAAATCAAAAAAAGAAAACACATTTTTATCTTGAAAAAAAATATCAATGATCTACCAAATATATTCAAAAAAAAAAAAAGAAAAAAAAGAGTAACGACCTACCAAAAAATGAATCCTAGCCGCAACTCGATCTACCAAAAAAATATCTAAAAAAAAGATAAAAAAGAACTCTAGCCGCCACTCCTTCATCTCAAGTCAAACACCTTAAAGTATCGCAGGAAAACCATAGCCGCAACTCAATATGAACCATAACTCAATCTGAACCTACATCTAACTCGATCTGAACCTCCGTCGAACTTGATTTGAACCTTTGTATAAACTCAGAGATCTGAAACCCAAAACTTGCATATACCATCCTTGTTCATCGTAGTTCTAAAACCAGTTTCATAAGAAAGAGAGATGAAAAAAAAAGAATTATGAGCATCCATGGGTGTTCTTGAAAGAGAAATAAGAATAAGATAAAGAATTATGATATATGAAGATGATGATACAGGGAAGAAAAACCAAAATTTAAATAAGATGAGACATAAAGGATGTATGAAATGGATATATGCATAGTAAAACAATACGATTTGACATTTTGATGGCATACTAATCTTTAGCTTTTAACCATTTAAATTATTTAAAGCTATTTAAAAATGATGAAAAAGAATATGCTTAGCACACATATACTCATAAGATCAGTCATGCAAGTAAGTCAATTAAGTTATCACAATAATATGAGATTAGTAAGTCTAACGTTCATATATCACAACAGAACACAAATCGGATGCTTTAAATTTAGCTCCGGCAATCAACTACAGCTCTTAAAGTCCAAAAAATTAATTAATCTATTAATTACAATAATTAACACACTATACAAAACCAAAACAAACAGGACCGATTTCAAAGTCAAAACAAAACAAGTAATACTTAAAATTAACAATTAACACATGGATAAAACACAAATCGTGTTATTGTAACGTACCATTGAAGAAGCAGATTAAGCCGTGAGGTGCCAAAACATGTTGAATTCAGACTTGTAGATCTGCAACCCTGGGCCGGTAGAGACGAAGGACAAAAACTAGGGATTCAAGATTGGACGGTGTTAATCGATTAATGGAGAAGAAACAAACAAAATCACTAACTTCTAGAGAGGAAGAAAACCGTGAGATCGATTAATTTCAGAAATGAAAGAAGATAAGAGCATCCAAAAGTTTTGGTGTCAAGATAGAGAGTAACTGGGCTAATGGTCCTCGCAGGTTATACGTACAACATCTAGAATAAGGTGTGTATCAAATTACATATATACCCTTTAGAATATAATATAACAAACAATGAAAGCATCTATGTGGCCTCATCTTAACCACCCATTTGAGTTTTCAAAGTTTTCTCAACTGGGATGAGTTTTCACCTTATACTTTCCCTATATATATAGGGTATGGTTAACGTAAAAAATAATAATTTTGTGAGAAGAATAAGAATAGATGTAAACCCTTGGATTTAGAATCTAGTGGTTGAGATTGATAGTTTCTAAAAGTTGTATATATTTTCCTATTTACATGGTATAATGTCCTATTTAGGTGGTGTACTTTATTTTAAAGTCTTCTCACACTTCTCACAAAACAATTGTTTTTTATTTGAACCATTTTCTATATATATATATATATATAAACTTGTGTTTATAATATTTATTGAAGTTTTATTTAATCCAGTTTAGGTACTTGAACACTTTTTCGATAAAAATGGTTTCGTGTACTATACCCGGTAGAATACTTCCAACGATAGGACGGAGGATATTTTCTTCTGCCGTAATAAGTTGCATAAAATGTGGAGTGCATTCCCTGAGGTGTTGTTGATTGACACAACGTACAAGACCAACTTGTACGACTGGCCATTGGTTCAATTTGTTGGTGTGACGTTGACATCAAATTCGTTCGGTATAGGCCACACATTTATAATTAGGGAAAAAGAGAAGAACTTCACATGGGCACTCTAGAAACTTAAAAAATTGCTTGAGGATTGTATGGAGCAACGGGTGATATTGACTGATGCGGACCAAGCCCTTTTGAATGCGTGTCAAGTAGTCTTCCCTAATGCCACCAAAAATTTATGTAGATGGCACATCTCCGAGAATATAAAAAAAATTTAAGAGTTTATATAATATATATCGGGGAGGAATTTGCGTACTGGTGGAAGGTTCTGTATCAGTCTTCGACGATTGATATTTTCAACAATAATTGCATTCAGATGCAACACCATTTAGAATAAATGGACAGACACGATAAGTGTTTCATGCGTATACAATTTCTAATACAATGGATAAACAATTTATTTACATTTTCCTTTTATTTTGTCAGAGGTATGATATTATATTCATAACAACTGGCTGGAGCCGTACAAACACAAGTTTGTAGCTTGCTGGATTGACGACCGCCAAAACTACGACGAGCACACAACAAACTGTGTTGAGGGTTAGCACACAAACTTGAAAAGGCACCTCCATGGAACCAACAACACACTCGATACTATTGTGAAGCATGTCCTTAAACTGGTTAATAGTTAAATGGCAGAAATCGGTGGAACGTTTGAAGAGTCCAATTCTAAGGTCATGAAAGAACATCGATGACACGGCTGGTTAGAAAAGTTAATTAATAGGGTGTCGATTAAGGCTCTTCAACTGATGGTAAACGAGTACAATTGGATAGAGACGATGCGTGACGGCGGAGCTTCGTGCGTCCACCAATTTTTTTCGGTTCCAGGGTTTTCGTGTGCTTGTCGGTTGGAGGGATACTGTAACATTCATTACTTTTCAAACCCGAAAATCCGACCCGTTTTAAATTTTCGGTTTTTATATATAGATGTACGTATTTACATAAATATAGATTTCAATTTTCGTCTTATGATGTCTCGGTGTATTTGTATATTTTGTTTATTATCTATATAATATTCTCGATAATTCAAGTTATAATTCAATCGTTTACTATTCGTTTCTTTTAATTTACAAGACTCTGATATTTAATGTTTTACTTAAACGAGTCACGAACTATCAAGTATAATATGAAAATAAATTCAAATTCATTAAACTGTTATTTCAATTTCTAACACTTTCTAAAGCTCAAGGTTTAATATATAAATATACTACAAATTATACTTAAAAGAAATATGAAAGTTAAAGGGTTGAAAGTATAAAACTCATTTAAATAATAATAAATAAAATCCCAGCCCCTTCCCACCTTCTTTCCCACGTTTTTCCGGCAAGGGCAAATTCCGGCCGGTGACCAAAATTTCCAGCGACCTTTTAAACCACTTCAAAACGCCATTTTAATCAACTTTTAATGTTATAAACTCGTTTCTCCACCATATTAATGCTTAATCAAGACCCATTATGTGTAATAACACTTTACAACGTTCGGATCTAAAACCTTAAACCGTCGGATTATAATTACTATATCAATAATGCGAATTAATCATCCAACAGATCAATTGAGGCTATAAATAGCACCATAATTTTCTTCTAAACTTGCTACAGAAATAAAATCATACTAACAAACTCGTTTATATCATCAATTCGTTCTTATCATCACACTCCGGTCAACTTACGGTTCTCTGTCAAATCATAACCTTGGAAGGTAATTGTAATATGTATTAGTATTGTTTTTGGCCGTATAACAAAATCCCTAACCTAATTCAATCAAACTTGAAATAGTTTTGGAGAATTGAAAACCTAGGGTTTATGTGAAGAAGATGAAGTTGGGTTTGTGTTTATAAATATTTGCTTTCATCTTATAACAACAAAATTTGTTTGGTCCAGTGGTTGGGTATGCTGTATGTGTTCATGAAGACCCGGGTTCGAACCCGGGTCACAGCAAACCCATTTTATTTTATTTTGAAAATTATTTTTATTAGTTATAAAAAATTAAATATATATCATACAAAATAAATAAAGTTAGTTTTATAAATAAATAAAAGTTTTTTACTTTCTGTTAGGATTTTTTTTCACGTATCAACTTTTACAAACCCAAACCGCTCGTTAAAACTCGTTAAATAATTATATAGATAATAGATATAGTGTCGTTGTAACTTCATAAGTTCTAAATCAACAAACACTTATACTAATAATCATACCGATAACTCTAAAATTCCGTAACATTATTATATACAAATTTAGTATAAAACTTATAAATAATATTATAATAATAAATAGTTAAAATCCGTTAAACCTTAATATTAAAATACTATAAAATAAGTAAAAGTATATACATAAACAAACATTCACGAACCTTAAAACCAACCTTTTATTTTCCATTATTAGTTAGTAGTTATCGTGTTTATTATTTTAGCTCGCGAGATTCGATCATTCGGTTTCATATAACGCGCTTTCCGTTTCATTTTTCAAGTTTGTCATTCCAATTCAAAGGTGAGTTTCTCACACCCCCTTTTTACCTTTTTACTATTTTGGGGGTAGCATATATATCCTATCAAAATTCAATTTCGTTTATTTATTATTTATAAATTACAATTCGCATCATGGACTTGTGTTTTTACTTGTTACTTGCTCAATTATTACGTGCATGGATTTCTTCGATAAGTATAATCATACGCCCCCCTTTGCACCTTGTTTCTGGTGGAAAAGGGACTCCGATCTGAGTACGTTGGTGCACAATCCCAACTGGAAAAGACCTTCATTTATTCTTTACACTCATGGACCATTGTTTCTAGTGTAAAGAACCTTTATGTGATTTTCACAAGTTTTCATGGAATTGTATGGTTTTTTATATATTATTTTTCAACTGTGTGAACTCACCAACTATTCAGTTAGTTGACTTTATTATATATATATATATATATATATATATATATATATATATGCTACAAGTACTTTCGTTAGAGGATGAATTGGGAAGATACTAGAAGTTAGGTTATTTAAATAATAAATAAGAAGACATTTGTTTTGTTCCTTCTTCTTTGTGTTTGTTCATTTGAAATAATTTGTGTACTTGATGCTTTGGAATAAATTGATGATAATATTGTCACTTAATAGTGTCATATGTGTTTTGAGCAATCTGTACGTCACACTCAGGCGTTTCCGCTTTAGCCGGGGTGTTACAGATACATAGTTAAAAACATATGTATTCGATTACATGATGCAGATCCATTCTAGAGACGACAAAATTTTGATCCAGTGTATCCGCAGAACGAAGAACCGGACTATGAAGCAGGGGTAGAGAATATCAAGAAAACACTTGCGTCAATAACCAACTGTCATCAAAAGAAAAGTATTTTCTCAAAGCTGATGTCTGTTTTTTTTAGGCAAATCAATTAAGAAAGATCATGAGAAACGAAAGGACCCCAAAGGGCGTCCCAAAAAACAGGATCCCCCCGAGACACAGCTCCTACACCCCATCCTCTTCCCATGTGTCCACACACGAAACCCCACCCCTTCGTTGTCTCGTTCGATGTCCCAGTCTCAGTCACACTTTAAAATTCCGGGCGGAGGTCCTAAGACGAAGAACCGTTCTTCTATTTAGAAACTGTCAGGACTTCACCTCTTCACAGGTGCCCACCTAGGGTTTCTTTTAATGATTCTCCCAGACAATTACTGTTGATAGAAATGTTTAAGAGCGTTGTTCCCTTTTGGGCGTATCCGTTCTTCTCAGACATCAAAGACGTAAGCCCAGATGGTAATTGCGGATTTCGAGCAGTCGCTGTGGGTTTGGGGTTAACTCAGAAACACTGGCCTGATGTTCGGTAAACATTGATTAATGAGATGGACATGTACGAAGCGTTCTGGAGGTTACACTTCAACGGAGAGGATGACGACCGTTATGATCTGTGGCGTAGCAAACTTGACTAGTTTAATACGGTTAAACGGCACCAGATACTCATTGGTTCCACGTACCCCCTCATGGACACTTGGTTTCTCAGAAATATGGGTGTGTTCTGGTCAATCTACATGGCAGTTACAGTCAATCCGATTTCCCGACGAGAGACAGTCCTAACCAGCTGTCTGATATTCCGGTTATAACCATCGTCAATGTTGGAGGTAATCACTAGATCAATGTAAAATTGGAAGGGGATTACCCAATGCCGTGGCCAATAATGAATTGGGCAAGATACGCGCAACCAGATGCACTAGAACGACAAAAGGTTTTCGAAAACCGCATAAACGAGTATTGATGTGTGTTGCGCATGCTTGTAAAATATATTCATGGATTAGAGATAAAGCTTTTGCACAAGATCGTGTTTTAAATTTATAAAAGTCATTTATACTAAGACTAAACACACACAAAATAGGCAAGTGTACCTATCGTATATGTAGAATAGTATTGGTAAGAACCAACTATCGATCGATGGACACAAATGTTTCCAATAGTGAATCTTCGTTTTATTGTAATCAGAGAGTTTTAATCATTTTGGGTTGATGTTTGAACATTTTATAAAATATAAATACTTATATATAATATATATAGGTGACAAGAAGAGAAATTCTAAACGAGTAATTCAATTATATGAAGGTCACAATCTAATATCAAGAATCCACTCTATTCTTCCTTGATGATTATTAAATAAACATGTGATAAACTTTTCCTAATAATATATGATAGAATAGTCCCTCATTTCTAAGTGAACATATTCTATGACATAAATGAAAGTAGCATGCGTATTTTCAAGTCCATCCTATGCTTAATATCATGCTACCACGAGAATGTCAATTTAAGTAGAAAAACAGTTTGGTAAAGTAGAACGATTAGGTTTGACTTTGATTTCTCAAATACCAATCCTAACAACTTCGAGTGGTTGTAGTTAACTCACGCAACCTCCCCTTGGTTGATTAGCTTAGGTTATAATTACACATTCCATTAATATATGATTTCTTTAACTAGCATGATAACCTAAGAAATCGTGTTAAAATGTTATTTTAGAATTATCAAAACTAGAGAAATAGATCATAACCTATATCTCATCATTTCTAAGTACAACATAAGAATCCATGTTTTATCTTAAATAAATTATCAAAGTATTCTGTCAGGTCCCGTATGATCACTCACACTCATAATCAAGTCATAACTCACACAATAAATGTGTCGACAAGAGAGTTAATGACGATTGCTATTTTGGGAAAGAAAACTGTTTGTTAAAGGCGGGATCAGAAACAAACAGAGTAGTTTCTAAAGGATTAATGAAAAGTAACTAACACACAAGAATCACTCAAAATATTTCCATTTATATAAACGAATCATACAAAATTTAATCAGTTTAGGGTTTCTTGATTGGAAAGTTATGTCCGTACGATACTATGACAGCCGTCACACTCAGTCAGAAAATATTCTTTAAGTTCTGAAAAGTGTAAAGTGTGCTGTCGAATTTCCGTTAGGAGGCGTGCCCTAAAACATTCTATTTATAGGCCTGACACCTCCTGGTAGACCTGGTAACCTTGAAGTGTGCTCGGAAACAGTTCTCCGGGTAGACTTTACTTAGAGTATTCTCCAAAGAGAATACACACCTAGCAGACTTCAATCTTCTTGATCATATCAAACTTTGCCCGACATGACCTTACGAGCAACCTTGTTCTTCAATGATACTTTCAACTCCTTGCTAGGGAATAACTTATTAGCAAGGCAAAGTGTGGTTGGTAACACTATAGCCTGCTTGAGTTGAACCCTGCCCAATGTTACTTGAGATATTTCATTACTCACATCAAGCCTGCTAGGACCACTGTATTATTGATGAATACCTTGCCCGATCTTCCAATCACTTGGCTTCATGAGCTTGGTTAATCAAGAGCCTACTCAGAAGTAAACCTTGCTTGGTTATGAAGAACAATTTTGCTAGACATAGTGAACCCTGCTCGAATATACACTAAAGAAGAATTCTAGAATATAACCTTTCCCGATGGACAGAATACCTTGCTAGGGTAAGTAAACCTTGCCCGGTAATCCAAGTGTGCTCGAGTTCCATACTTAGCGAATTCAGAGGAGTTTGAGAAGATTTCCAATTCTTCCTTCTAATCCTTTCAGGTCAAATCTTTGACTCAACAATCTCCCCCTAGATTGGAACACCTCAGCTGTCCCAAAACACTTCTACAGTTACATACACATAGTTAAAATACACATCAAATAAAAATCAAATTTTACATATTCATAAAGTCAAAGTACTACATATTCAGAAATTAGTCC